>NW_007930845.1:88097-106476 GCF_000280675.1 Beauveria bassiana ARSEF 2860
CATTGCTTCGCGAGCTGACTCGCCCGAGAAGACTTTCGAGGAACGGAAAACTTTGGCGCTGGAGGCACTCGCAGACGCCGCTCGGCTCTGGATCGTGAGTGCATTCACATTACCCGGACTACTATCTCGATACTGACTTAGGGCTCAGAGACTTAATAAGCCAGAGAGCGAGGAGAAAGGTGGCGATGCTGGAGAGTCGGATGAGGAAGATGAATGAGGTTTATGTATGATGGGTTAAGCGTGTAGATAATGATAATATCCCAGATAAATATGGCCGCTGCTATTCCGCTGCTGCTCCGCACCGCCTTCGGAATTGAAATTTCGATCAGTTTTCTACCAGAATCAGTCGCGCCATGGGGCTGGAGTACATGGTCCAAAGTACTGTACTGTGGGTACTGTCTTTAGACCGCATACGCCTTCGAACGTGCCTTTCTGAGTTTTGCAACAGTGACACCTATGGGCTGCCGTGGGAGTATCAATTGTTGCGTTTCCCTCGGCTGACTTGGGGCTGACTCGCTCGAAGGCTGCCCCAAAGTCCCTGACAATCAATCACGCTGTTTTTTTTTTGGCGGGCAGCCTGATTCTTCGAAATACCCTTGCCTCCCCGCCCTCCAAAAATCACTTGGTTCCTGCAAGCTCACTCTTTCTACATTGCTTGGCTGCCCGGATCCCTATAGATGTGCAAAGATTCACCATTGGGTGTTCCTACCCACTACTATAAAGTAACGATAGCGTACTTGGTTATAGGCTAAATAATCACTATTATTATAGATATAGACTTTTTACTACCCGTGCCCGCACCCACTTTTGCAGTGGGTGCTGTACATGGTTACTGCGTGCAAGCCGGGAAGAAACCTGGTCCGGAATGGTGCTGAGGCGATAATAAAGGCAGACTTTCTCACGTGGTATAGGAAATTCGATACATAACGCTCAAGGATACCTAGTTCTATCGAAAAGGCCTAGTGATGGGCAGATTTCTTTCTTCGTTCTATAATCCTAAGTAGGTTTCCCTTTTTACCACACTTATTTTTATTTTATTTTAATTATTAAAAATCTAAACTTTTATATTATTTTATCTTCTTAACGTCCTCCTCCTCCTCCTCCTCCTCCTCCTCCTCCTCCTCTTTAGTAGCCATCTCGTTATTACTATTTACTACTATAGGGCGTGATTTTAGTAGCGGAAGCACGCCTTAGCTTTAAGCTTTAACTAGTTACTTTACTTAGGATATAAGTTATTATCCTCGCTAGGAAGACTGATAAGCTTAGCTACGCTGGCCTTCTAAGGCTTTTCTAGGTTCTCCTTCTAGGCCACGACGGCGCCGGCGGCTAGCGAGGGCCTATATACCTATATATCTAGGCAAAGAGCACTGACTTGGCGTACCACTCCGTCTTAGCTAGGATGGCCTGGTACTTATGCACGTCGCCGAGCAGCTCGTAGTAGAAGAAGGCGACGTTTTTGGCGTTGCGCTTCTTGTGGGCGGCTAGCGCGGCGAGGCCCTCGCGGTCGCTGGTTGACGAGTGCAGCCCCTTTCCTTGACGTGTGTGAAGCACTCGGCGGCCAGGGCAACGTTTGCCGGGCATAGGGAGAAGAACTGGGTGGGAAAATATGATCAACGTACTATTATTCGTGGCTGGGCAACAGTGCCATTTGACAGGTGAAGGCAGTCTTTCGCCCCATTTTTAATTTTTATCGACACTGATAAACCCCTTTACACCACAAGGTCCAACTTGGACTGAGCAACAACATAACGGATATAATAACCACACTTTTGATTCGACTCTCTCTGTAATAGCCCAGCAGCTTGGTCGCCCGACGGTTTTGATGGTACTTTCTACTGATTTATATTCACTCTACATCACAAATGTCTTCGTCATCCTTTGGCTGGGTTTTACGCGATTTTACCAGCGAATCGTGCGGGCGACTTGCCGTTGTGCGTGAGCGGAGAGCATGACTGTTCCCCATGCCCTTCTCCTTCACGATACAGAGCTTGACAAGGCGTTGTAGAGTGAATATAAATCAGTGTAGAGAATCATGAGGATTATTAGACGATCAAGCGGCTAGGCTATCATGGCGCGGGTAAAATGGAATAGTGCATACGTTTCCTGTCCTGACTTTGGATCGAGAACATTGGTCGCTCTTTCTCACGAGTGCAAGACGACGTCTCTGAGAATTACTAAGACTAGGTTATATATACGCACTAAACATTCAGTTCACCGTATATATGTGTATATATATTTAATTTAAATTCCTGTAGACCATGCTACATTACTCTGTCGAAAGGCGAAAGTAGGCCAGCGCTTACCTAATCAAAGATTCGAGTCCTCCCAAGCAGCGTCGTCACCGCCAAATTTTTCAGAGATTCTGCCGCTAGAGTTGCCTCCAAACCGACGTTCAACCACATCGCATTCTCTGCACAGAAGCCCTTCACTCGGCTCACTCGGCGATTCACACAGTATCCACAATGTCGTCCATGCGAAATGCTGTCGATCGGCGCGTCCATCGCGAGCGTGCGCAGCCTCTGGAGCGCCGTCGCCTGGGTCTTCTCGAGAAACACAAGGTCGGTAGAGCTTCTCCTGTTCAACACTTTCGGACATGCCTTTTTATTGATTGTGAAATCGCCCGCAAATAGGATTACTCCAAGCGAGCCAAGGACTACAACAAGAAAAAAGCTCAGCTCAAGTCGCTGCGCGTCAAGGCCGCCGAGCGCAACGAGGATGAATTCTACTTTGGCATGATGTCCCGCAAGGGCCCCGGCTCCCGCATCAAAGACGGCAAGAGTTGGAGCGGCACGGTTCAGGGCGACCGCGGAAACAAGGTCCTTGACATGGACACGGCGAGGCTGCTCAAGACGCAGGATATGGGCTACATTCGCACCATGAAGCAGGTAATCACGAAAGAGATTGCCAAGCTCGAGGAGCAGGTCGTCATGACGAGAGGCATGGATCGCCTGGGCGAGGACGACGACAACGGCGACGACTTTGATGGCTTCGACAGTGACGAGGACGAACCTGTGCGTAAGCCGTCAAAACCCAAGGCTGCGCGGAAGATTCTGTTCTTTGACGACGAGGATGCACAGGAGGACGCTATGGAAGAGCATCTGGAACTTGAAGAGCGAGAAGCCGAAAAAGAGGACGGCAAGCATGGCGAGGAAGAAGATTCCCAGGACACGGAGCGAGAAAAGTCGCTGCGGAGACTGAGACGGCAGCTGGAGAATGCGCGAAAAAAGGTCAAGGTTCTGACGGACGCCGAGGAGGCCCTCGAGGAACAGCGCGCAAAGATGGCCAAGACGGCGACGTCGGGCGGCACGACGAGGCGTGGCAAGAAGATTGTGGTGCGCGCGCGCAAGAGGTAGACTGCGCTTTCGGTGGGTTTGAGAGTTATCCAGGATTACTACAAGAAAAAGCATGCTGAGCGGCGTTTAGGGCAAACTGTCACATAGGAATAATGAAAGAAGAAACAATGTCTCTTAAGCAAACGCAAAAGCCTCCAGAGTGCAAAGCAAAACATTCGCTGTCAAAAGAATATGGCCAAATTGATCCCAAGCGCCCCTGCCTGACAAAATAAATACCAAACATCGTTTCATCATAAAAAAGTCATTCCCTGTCGCGCTCTAATACTTTGACCGCACGCACCGAAACAGCACCCTGAAGACGGCCGTCAATATCCAAATGATGCACTTGAAGGTGCCCTTGGCGACTTTGATGCCGGCGCGCACGAGAAACGGCAACTTGTCCTCCTTTTCCTTGCTCTTTTTTCTTTTGCTCCGCGTCCGCACGCGCGTGCTGCTGCTCTTGGTCAGGCTCCCGTCCTGACTCTCCAGATCCATCTCAAACTGCTCCATCGGCGTTTGCTTCTTCTTCTTCTTCTTCTTGTTGTTGTTGTCTTCCCTACGGATGATGCTCAGGCGGCTGAAGCGGCCGCTGCCCCGACGAGCGTCGCCCGCGCGCGCCGCCGTTGCTGCCGGCTCCGCGAGCGCGGGCGGCGGCTCAAACGTCTCCATGCCGACACCACCACCACCAGCCGCGAACGAGGCGCAGCCGTAGCCGCCGCTGCGCTCGTCGGCAGCGGCGACGAGGAGTAGCGCAGTCACGGCGACGTCGATGATGTAGTAGGCCTCAATGTGGGCGGCGACGGAGGTGTCGACCTCGAGCCAGCCGCCGCCGGTGCCGTCGCGCGTCAGCTTGGCGAGGTGTCGCGGGGACTCGTGGTGCTCGAGCGTGTACTCGACGCGCGACCAGGCCGGGCAGCGATCGACGGTGACGCAAAAGGGCGCGGCGAGCGCGGGGTGCACGAGGTAGTTGCTGGCGCTATCCTCGTCCCAGACGAGGCGCGCGCATTCCCGCTCGGCCATGGCCACGAGGCTGGGCTCGTCGGCGCGCTCGACGGCCATCTTGGTGGCCGGGTCGGGCATGAGGAGCGCGACGAGGCCGTCGTTGGGCGGGTGCTTGCGCGACTCCTCCTCCAGCGTGGTGCGCAGGACCTGCTGCCAGTGCTTGGACTCGGACCTGGCGCCGACACCGGCGCCGGCACCGGCAGCCGCCGCGTCCATGCTCGGGCTCGAGGCCGAGGTCGAGGTCGAGGTTGACGACTCTGTCCGCGGGAGCTTGTACGTCTTGCCAGGGTCGTGCCGGGACAGCGAGACCAGAGCAGACGCCGAGGTGGGATCGAGACGGAGCGTGTAAAAGGGCTGAGAGGCCGACGACAGCGTGTATACGGGGGCGTCTTTGAGCTGAGACAACTTCAGGCAAAAGACGCGTCCCTCGGAGGGTGCGGCTTTCCAGCCATTGGCTGCCTTCCAAAACGTCTTGAGCTGGTCGGTGGTGCTGGTCTGGGGAATCACTGGCGGCGGGCGCAGCGTATTTGTGCGGGCAGGCCCGCGAGACGCAGCCGTAAAGGCCGCCGTGTCCTGCTGCTGATACCGTTGCGGCGGACTGCGTTGCTGCTGCTGCGCGGGCAGCTCGGGCAGTGGCTCGGTCGTGTACTCCTCGCCGACGGTGGTGCTCACGGCGTCGGGGTCGTAGTAGCTTTGCCGACTGATTACGGCCCGGGGAATGTGCGACGGGCTCATCTGAGTAGGTCCGTAGGCTTGTTGGTCCAGGGGCAGATCCGGGTTATATGTCGGAAAGATGGATCGGAGAGGCGCGGGCGCCGCACGAGACGACGACGACGACGACGACAATGGCAACGAAGACGTCGCGCCGCCGCCGCCGTCCAGAGGCGGCTTGGCAATGGAGCTGCGCGACCGCACACTGCCGTTCCTTGCCACGGGCTCTGCGGGAGAAAAGGTGGCGCTTTCGGAGCGACCAGACATGGTGCTCACTTGCTGCTGCGGCGAGGCGACAACGGAGCTGCTCGGGACGGGGTCAAACTGCAGAGGGGTATGGTGGGTGATTTTTTGTCGCGAGGGCGTCGTCACGTCTTGCGATGATGAGGGGGTTCCTACATCAGTCGAGTGGTCTGGCGGGGTATATAAGTTCTGCTGGTGATGTTGTTGGAGCTGCTGCTGCTGCTGCTGTCGGGCCTGCTCCCGCTCCGCCGAGCGCTTCGGCCGGGGGTTGGGGTGTAGCCGGATGACGGGCGGCGGCGGTCGCGTAACCTGCGGATTGGGAAACAGCGAGAAGCTGCTATTGTTGGCGTTGATTATCTGGGAGCTTGCCGTCCCGTTTTGCTGCTGTGTGGCCATTTCTCCCCGTCGTCGTTGTCCCAGTCGTCCTTATATATCGTAATGTAGTGTAAATGTGGTGTCGCCGCTGTGTATGTATATACTTCAATCTGGAGAGGCAGGCTGGGTCCGGGGCACCACAAAGGATTCAGGGCCAGATAAAAATAGAAGACGCGTAACGATTGGATAAAAAAAAAAAAAAAAAAAGTCGAACCATTTAATAAATGAGCCGGCATATGAATAGTCCTCGTGGCTTTTTCTTTTCCTTCTTGTCCCTGGCGTAACCCCCCCCGCTAAATCGATAACCACTGGCCCTGGTTCGTCTGCGTGTTACCGTCCGATGCCCGCCGGGTTAACTACAGCAAAATGAGACACAAAGCGGACAGAAAAGGTAAGAAAAGGACCAGCATGCAAGAATAAAATAAAAGAGGGTGTGGTGCGAAATGGTGAGGCTACACAGGCCATTGATATAAAAGTTTTGTACGCGCCGTGCTGGGCCACCTCCAAGTCTACAAGTTTCCGATTGCCCATGTCTAGCTCCTTTTTCTGGTTTCGCTCCGGCGGCGCTCTTTATTTTTGCTCTTGTAAACCGTAACAAAGTAAGCTTTTTTTTCTCTTTTACCCGCCCAGCCCAGCACACCTTCTTCCTTCGGGCCGTTCTCCGTCCCTTTGCAGAGCGTGCGTGATTGGTGTACAATGGCCCGTCTAAATAGTTTAGCGTTCCGAAACGCCGCTTGCAGCAACGGCAGTGAGCCAAGCAAGTGTCCGTAAAAGCGACCGGTGTGGGTGGGCGGGCAAGCGTGCCTGTGGTGATCTATTCTTGTCCGTTCCGTCCCGGGCACAGAATGGCCCATTCAGCTCCCAGCCAGCCATTTTAAGCGCCCAAAAGACAACAACGACAGGGGTTCCCCCCCTCTTCGGGGGGGGGAGGGCCTAGGAGTCTAGGACGATCTGAGGATGGAGGGGTCCCGCGTTCTGCCCCCGGGCACACCAGTACTGGACCACTCACATGATCCCGGCACACAACAATAGAGGCCTGGTCTCCATTGTTGCTCTCGCTACATGTGGACAAGAAAATGGGCCCATCGCTGACGATTTGCATCTCGTGTAACCAATCGTGAGAGCCCTCCTAGCGCCCGCCCATGTGGCTGGCAAGTCGCGACTCGCGACCCAAGCATTAGGCTGGGACGGCACCGCTATTGGATCGAAGAGAACGACCCTGTCAGTAAGTAATATGCAAGGATAACTAGCGTGGCTAGAGTTTTCTTTCCTAATCAAGCTGGTTCAACAAGGTATTATTATCATCACAAATATTCCACTTTTTTTAGTCTGCGCTTCCAATATGACAAGAATAACGGGCCGGGCTGGGGTTGGGCAGTTTATACTGTGGATAGCGAATTCGGGAATGCCCGTCAAGTGTCATCCAAGTTCATGCTCATCAGACGGGTGCCGAGAGGGAAAAAAAAATTAAACAGATGGCAGCTGAATTTGTAAGCCTGCCGTGTCGTCGCAGTTTTGTGATGGGCGCATAAAGCAGAGATGGTGACATGACAGCGCTTCTTGGCGAGATGACAAGGCTCTTAATCACATGTGCCATTACGTGACATTTCTGGCCGAGAACGACTTTTTGAATATGTTTTTTTTAAAAGCCCAATCACGTATAAGTAGCTGCATGGCTGGAAAATTTCGCTCCATGTGGCAGCCCGCTCGATTACCTGCCGTCAAATATTGACGCCCATCAGCATTCTGATTACATTCAATTACAGAATCGCAACGTCTGACATTTCAATTTCACGGAACTTCAAACTCCTCTCCGACTCACAGTGCTTATTTTAGGTCCAAATTGTCTCGGCAATGCAGCACTCCTGCATAATCCTGCATTCACTGCGGCATATGTGGACATGTCTCGTGCCCACTCCATCTCTTGAGATTGCTTTGCAGCATCACTAATTTCCATGCATTATAGATTGCGACTGCACTTGCGGTGAAGTCTAGAGAAATCAGGGTGATGTACTTGTCAACATGGCGCACAGTACGCGAGGCATAAGCAATTGCCTTGGTAGCCTTGCACTGGCTCAAGGACAAGACGGCACTGCCAAAACCAGCGCCAGCTTTGGCGATACTGCGCAGTACAGGCCACGAGCACTGTCCCGAAAATTCAAGAAAGAGACCAAAAAACGGTTGCCAAGTCTGGCTCAGTCGAATGAGAGGTTATGCAATCCAGACTTCACACCACGCATGAGAACAGGCTGCACAAGTGCTGGTTGTGGCATGTGACAGCAGCATGGCCTGGGACACATGCCATGGAACCGATTCACAGATGGATTCCGACACATCAGATGCAATGAAATAAAACTGTTGTGCAAGTGCAAGCTTGCTGATTCTTTATCGATGCGTGTCTCGAGCTGCGAGCGCTCTGAACTGGCGTCCGGGCCGTCATTGAGAAGCTCCACGTACAGCCGACTGTGACCCACGTCATGCGAGGCTAGGATGCGCAAGTATAGAGTAGCGACGTCTTTGCCAATGTTGGCGATATCAGTACAGTTCATGGCCAGAGTTTATCTTAATCACACTTGTACTGTTGTATGCTGCCTTTTGGCCACCTTTGGCAAGACGGCGGCCCCCAACTCGCATGTAGACGTGGGCCTATGGCGATGAAGAGTAGCTTCCAAGGCCTGAGATGGCCCAACAATCTGTCCAGGTCGACCAGTTTATGGCTTTCATGTTGCAGAGACGTAGCGAGATCTTGTCAACTTTTGAACACGTCGTGAGATTTCACCATCGCAGCTGCGACAGAGCCAATATGACTGTTTTTTTTCTATTTGTACAGTTGGGAGAAGTTTCGATAAAGCTGTATATGAGCCCAAAAAAAAATCAAGTAAGAAATCCAAAGCATTGCTCTGCAACAACGCACAACAGTGTATAGAGATGAAGATATCAAACGCCAGACAAATGCAAAGTGCCCACTCCCTCCAGCTTCATGCCCATCACACATATACAAGTACACACCCCTTCCCTCCCCCATCCCCCCTCCAAGGGCCGTGGCCACCCATCATCATCATCGTTTGTTGCCATCAAGCGGACGATCCTTGGCCGGCATGCCGCCAATCCTCTCCTGCAGCTGAACGCCTTTTTGCTCAGCGTCCCTCTGCCGCGACAGCCGCACGTCCTCGGGCAGCCCCCACCAGTCGTGCATGAATTCCTCCTGCGCGACGGCCACCTTGTTCCTGGCCTCGCGCTGGCGCTGGCGGTCCATGCGCATCGCGAACCACTCCTCGCGCGCGGCGTCGTGCTCCTTTTGGTTGGCGTGCAGCTTCATGCAGCCATTCATGACGCGGTGCTCGGCGCGGCACGCAAACGAGACGGTAAATGTGCGGCCAAGGGCGCAGGCGGCAAAAGCTGTGGAAGCAGAAAAAAGGGGACCGTTAGTATCATTCAAGGTTGACGCGTTCCCTTCTCTTTTGGGAGATGGTTTCGAATGGGTTGCGGTGTCTACCTTTAATCTCGTCGGCGCATTGCTTGCGGACGCGCGCATAGTAAATGTCGCGCACTTGCGACTCCTGGGACGCGGACAGCGGGAGCGGATTGCGTGACGGCACGCCCAGGCGCTCCGGGGGAGGCGTAGGCAGATCGGATGCTTGGCCAGCCATTGCAGCCTCCATGTGTTGCTTCTATTCCAAACAAAGTCTCAGGCTGTCGTCGAGTTTTGTCGAATCGTACGAGGCTTGACGACTTCGGGGAGGTTCGACGATGTGGATTGGTTATGCTGGAGCCGCTAATGGACAAGGCAGAGGATTGGCCGGCACGTTCCACGACTTCGTAGGATGTTCGCTTCAAATTTGAGTGTCGCGAGAGCCAATGCGTCCTTGGCTGCTTCGCCGTTCGCTGTGACAGAACTTGATCAGTGCAAGGAGCTTGGTCTTGCCATGGCGTGGTTGGGTGGCAGTATTCCCACACCGCCTGCCGTATTTGTGCAGATCGATTAATATAGCTTGATAATTCAACACGAGTACGAACCACAGTGGTCGATTTATTACAAGGCTTTATTTTACCTTTTCTTGAACTCGGATTTACGCTTGCCTTGTTGTGGAATGGTTGAAGGGGGCTTTCATCATCTGACTGCGGCTGACCGCCATGTTCTCGGCGCCTAGCATGAGGTTATGAGGCTGAACTTTGTACTCAGCTGGGGCGTGTGAACAAGGCAGCAATGTCCTTTTCTGTGGAATTTTTCGGGTCGAAATTTCAGATAAATCATGAGCAACACTATTTTGAAAAAGTTTGGATATCAAGTAATGTGCACCCCAAGATTCGCAAAGTGGTATCAAAGAAGTCATTGGCCCACGGCCCGCGTAGCAATCCCAATCATATCATTACATCACATTCGAGTTGAGACTCCCCAGAACCAAACATCACCTCAGTCAATTTCTGTGCTTGGCCAATAGTCCGAGTATTTTTCTGCACATGTCAATGACATTTACTGGTGGTGTTGCTGCTGCTGCTGCTGTGGAGTTGTCTGGTTGGGGTCTTGGGGGTGTTGCTGCTGTGGCTGCTGTGGCTGCTGGTACTGGGTGTCGACTTGAGGAGCTTGGTATTGGGTCTGGACCTCAACAGGCGGCTGAGGGTATTGAGGATATGCCTGTTGCTGCTGGCCGTTGTACTCGGGCTGGACATATTGCTGGGGCTGCTGAGACTGCGGCGGCTGGGGCTGCTGCGGCGGCTGCTGGCCCTGGACCTTTTGCTCCTCCATGTTGTGACCGGCATTGGCTGTGCTGGAAGAGCCGAGGGTATAGCGGCCGTCCTTGCGTCCTTTGAGAAAGTTCATGATTGTCCAGACGAGGGTGACAATGAAGAGGACCCTATAGGTGCATAAGTATAGGCTCACGTCATCGGGGTGGCGGTGCAGGTCAAACTCACCAGGCAATAGCGCCAAGAGCAGCGACACCGGCAAGAAGGCCGCTGAGAGTCTGCCAGGTCATGGCGCGACGCTCAATGGAACGCTTCTTGTAGTCGTAGCAGATGCCTTCGTAGCAAAACCGGCCGCGCCCACCTCGGCGGCCGCCAACATTGCCCAGCTCGGCGCGACGAGCGGCGTTGAGAGCCCACGCAGACAGCCAGATGATGCACATGAAGGCGTCCAGGGCAATGACTGCGTAGATGGTGTAAAAGGCATTGGCGACGGGAATCCTTTCCGTCACGAGAATGTAGGCGACGACGACCCAGGTGAAGACGGCCTAAGGGCGAGCATAGCATGTTAGTGAATCGGTGCCGGGAGCCATCAATGTAGTAGTCAAGTGCGAAAAAAAAAAAAGGATGACATACGGCGGCAATGGCGAGGCTGGGAGCGTCGAAGAGCGCATAGTCGGTCCAGGCGGCGGCCATGCCCAGAATGACAATAGACAAGACAACCTGAGCGATTCGGATGCCAAACACCCACAACGGGGTGACGAGCGTCTTTTGGGGATTTACGGCGCGGCTATCCATTGTGGTAAAAAGAACAGAACCGTTGACGTAGTCAAGGTGGTACAAGTACTATTTGGCGTTTGAAAGGGAATGAAAGGGAAAAGGGTTGAGACTCTGAGGTTTGGGTATCGTAGGGAATTAATATGAAATAGAAGGACCTTGTCGAGTAAGATGGTGATGGATGGCGCACGAGCTGAAGCTGGGAGCTCAAGATCTTATATGAATAGACCGCCACCAAGCTCTCATGTCCGTGGTCGGTAGGGTAAAACAGCAAACCAAGGAAAAATACTTTGTACGAGGGCGGAGCTTGTCAGGCATGTCTGTCATTCATCGTGTGAGCCCAGGGCTGAATCATCCCGCCAGTCCCAGCTCTGGGTCCATAGCGGTTGCTAGCAGGGGATTGTCCACGCCTCGTAGCTTACAGGCTCTCCTCCTCAACTGGCCCCTACAACAAAGCGCCATTCAGCCGCACTGGGGCTTGCTTGCTAGAGACGCTGCTGATTCAGTGATTAGGGATGCTCTGTGGATTTGGCGTGGTCTGTCATCGGGCTCGCACTCGCAGCCAAGGCGAGTTGGCTTGGGCGCTAACGGCTCAGCTAAAACGCTGCTTGGCCGTTTCGAGCCCTTGTGGAAGCCAAGTCCGATGGAGTTTTGATTGTCTTTGCACAGCACATCAGGAGGAGGTGAAAGAGGGATCGGCATGGCGGCAGAATAGGCTCAGCCACGGGAGAGCAATGGCAATGCCTCAGCTGGTCTCACAAGGGTCTGTAGCACCGAAAGCTACTGATATTGTTCGATGCAGCTTTCCAAAATTAGGCGACTCGAAATCGAATCGTGGCAATGACGCTGTTTAGCGATAGAAATTTAGTCACCATCATTTCCATTTTTTTTTTTTTTTCAATTCTAGTCGAGAGAGCTTCGCATAAGAATTGCCCTTCCTTCTGAAAGGCAAGTCTGGGTGCTTATATGGGCTTGTTACAGCCACCATCATGCACATGCGCAGAGCACCCATCACTATACACGGGTGGTGACAAATTTTTTCAAAGCTACGGCGAGTACATAGAAGCCGATAAAGTGTAACGCGATGCTTCACCCTGGACCTGCATAAGTAGCCCGAAGCTAACTTGGGGGTTGTAAAAGATTGCCGGCATGCTTCCGTAGATTCTGGAAAATCAAAGTATACCATCATAGTTACGTATGATGTTCCAGTCTGGGACTGCAAATGATACCGACCGATCAGATGATCAGATCAATCCCCTCCAGAGTCGCCCTTTTAGTATTGCGACTAACAAGCCAGGCAAAAAGCCGACAACGGAGTCTACGTATTATACTCAAATAATTCCGTACAAAGTGCAAGCAAAAGCAAAACGAAAACTCCCGAAAGAACTGTAAACGAATTTGTCCGACTCTACCAAAGAGCCCATCACAGAGACTACGAAGCAATCTGCTCAGGGCCAACTACAACATCTCGCTAAAAAGCCTGCCTTTTGAAACCCGGCCAAAGAGACAACAGATATAACAGAAAGGCAAAAAACAGAAGGAAAAACAGAACAAGAGGTGACCAGAAAAATCAGACAGCATGCATTAAATAAAGACTCGATAATGCGTTAACTACCTAAAGCTACTGGGTGATATTGCGTCTCCGACTTTTGCAACACGCGTTTTGTATTTAGCGACGCTTTCGATGACGTCTCAGCTTGGCGCATCGTCTTTTGTCCCAACAAGGCAACCGGGGCAATTTAGTGGCTGCGCTAGCCATGACTGTAATACTGTAAGCCTTGTGAGTGCCGAGACGGACAGAGAGGCACGAAAGGCTGTGCGCCGACGGTGCCGCGCCCGACGGGCGCAGGTGGCTGCATATGTAATGTACCCAGTAGGCCCCAGCTCTTATTATTGACGCCTTTTTTCGAAGAATCTTGGTCTCTGGCCTGGCCTTGTCGAATCATGTTTCATCGAGACTTGCACCCGTTGAAGACGGCGCTTACACTTTCGCTGCTGTACAGTGTGACACCAGCCAAACGGCGTTGGCTCGAGACCAACATCAGTTGAAGGCTCGAGACCAACACCATTTGGGAGATTGGGATTAGTTTTTCTTCATGGCATCGATGCTACCCTTTATAATGGCGTCAAGTTCAAAAAGCGCCTTCAGCCGAGCTGTTTGTGCTTCTGAGGACTTGCCCGACGAATTCTTGCTGATTACGTCTTTCTCGTCTCTCCAGCCGTAGTCAACTTTCGTCATAGGTCGTGCAAACTTTATCTATTCTTTCCAAACGTCACGGATCCCATACGGTTAGACGGCTAACATGACACCCGGTCGTGAATCAGTTTAGTCATGATAGCACAAGCCTCCGAAGAGCAGTATGTCAGCCATGTCTTGGTAGAGCGAGGAGCAGCCGTATTCATACAGCAACAACTGATAAACGACGGTAATGGGCTATTGGTAACATGTGTACGCGCTCATCATGTGAATAGAGCATCATTTATCTGGGTATATATTGCCCGGAGAGTGCTCCTTGTCATGTTTGTCCAAATACAACTCCCAACACGCCCAACACGCCCAACACGCTCAGCACGCTCAATACGCCCAACACGCCCAACACGCTCAACACTTGCCATAAAGGTCATTCGCTCAAGTTCACATAGCTCAAGAGGAGAAGAATGGCGGTAACCTGCAAATGTCGCTACGTTATAAAAAAGGGCCGATGTGGACACTATCTCGGGGAAGAAGAGTACAAGCCCAAGAACGCACACGATTGTCCAGCAGCAGTGAGCAGGTTTAGAAAGGGTCAAACTATTGTTCATTGCCCCAATGCCAAGTTTGAGATTATTTCAGAAGCAGAAAGAGTCTGCAAACGACCGAAATGCTGGACCAGAGTGATGCTTCAGCAAACCCCTGGCTGGCGTTGCTGCAAGTGCGATGACAGGACGCCCAAGGGCAAGTTTGTTTGCTTTAGTATCAAGTGCAGACATCACTGTTGCCAAAATTGCATACCATACGATCCAGCTGACGACCCGCCACGGTCGAACCGGGGTGCTCGGAATTCAGAACCATCCGATCCAGCTGAAGACCCGCCAGAGTGGAATGAGGGTGCCGAGGATCCTTAATAACGTTGAGCAGATAGTGGTGCGGCCTAGGTGGAAATAGGTGCGAGAGAGACTTATAATATTATAATCAAGGCAGTTGAAAAGTTGGCACATCTAAATTCTTCAAACAAACACATTATCATTAAGCTTCTTTTTCTGCGACTTTGGATCTCTTGAAAGCGCTTAGATTTGAGCCATTTTCATGACGAGTTGAAACGGGCACCCGGATGGCACCAGCATGCGGCACGCTTTCCCAATTTGTTAACCCTGCGCTTTGATCCCATCTCCTGTTAACTTATGAAAGGAGAAGAATTCTTTACTGGTTGGGCCCTCCAATCAAAATCTTGATAACTTGACCCTCTCTGACCTTTTTGAATGCCTCCTCAGCCTGACGGAATTCTACCACCTCAGACACCAGCTTCTTGACATCCACCTTGCCGCTTGCCACCAGCTCAATGGCCAGCTCATAGTCTCCAGGACCATAACGAAAGGAACCTCTGACTGTGACCTCCTTGAGGCACATGGCCATGATGGGAAAGGTAATGTCGGCCTTTCCCATGCCGCCCTGGACATATGTGCCGCCCATGCGCACGGTGTGAATGCTCGCCTGGATAGAGGGCTCGGCGCCGCTGGCGTCAATGACCACGTCGGCGCCGTCGCCCAGGCCGGCTGCCTCCTTGAGCGCCGCGGCATTATCCTCGGCCGAGATCTTCTGCGACGCGTACGTGTGCGTCGAGCAAAACGACCTGGCAAAGTCGAGCTTGGACTGGACAATGTCGACGCTGACCACCTTGGACGCGCCGTGCGCCCTGGCGACGGCAGCGCAGAGAAGGCCGACGGGGCCGGCGCCCATGACGACGACGGAGCTGCCCGGGCGCACGTCGCCCTGCCTGACAATGTGCACGGCGACGGCGAGCGGCTCAATCAGCGCGCCCTCTTGCAGCGAGACCTGGTCGGGCAGCTTGTAGCAAAAGTCGGACGGCGCCGCCCACACACCCGTCAGCGTGCCGTGGTGCGGCGGCGTCGCGGCGAAAATCATCTTGGCGCACAGGTTGTACTTGCCCGCGCGGCAGTGCTTGCAGCGTCGGCAGCCGTAGCCGGGCTCGAGGGCGACGCGGTCGCCGGGCTTGAGATCCGTGACGGCGGAGCCTACCTCGACGACGGTGCCGGAGGACTCGTGGCCGAGGACCATGGGCTCCCTGACGACAAAGTGGCCGATGGCGCCGTGCACGTAGTAGTGCACGTCGCTTCCGCAGATGCCAGTGTAGTTGACGGCTACCAGCACATTGTGAGGGTCCTCAATGGTGGGCTTGGGCTGCTCGACATAGGCCACGTCAAGCGGCTTGTTGAGGATAAAGGACAGGTTCTGATTTGGTGTTAGTAATTTTTATCAACTTTTTCTCTTTTTATTTTGGCAGAAATCTCAGCTCACACTCAGCTTTTCCTTATCCAAAGCTTGGGCGGCCATCTTAGCGACAATAAAGTAGGTCTCTCGGAGTCGGGCGTTCTGCCAGTCGGTGAAGCAGGTGTCTCAAATACAGTGACGTGACTTTCGATCGATGGCTGAAAACTGATCTCGAGCTTTGAAATGTACGACTTCCACCCATAGAGCTGTTTTGTGATACTCAACAGCGATATCGCCACTGTGGGTTGTCATGGTGGTTCATGCCCCGCACTATCAGTATTCTGCGGAGCTGTCGATGCGCACCAATAGCATCGTGTGAATCTTGACTGCAGAAGCGGCCCAATCGCCGACGCTTCCATCACCGGCATGCAGATGAGGGCATCGACATGCTTGAGCGGACTTTCTAGACGTGGTTAGTCCGCTGCGCCGTGTTGTTCCATGGGCGGCGTTGTCTCGAGCGGAAAGCATTGCGCTCGGCAGCGCGCCGGGCTGCCATGGAGGAGATGCAATTGGTAAGTATTTCACTCCCTAATTGCGAAAAGCATATAAGACAATGGACTCTGAGATCGGTGGATAATTCAACAAACATGCGTTGGCAAATGGCAGCTTAAGACATCCGGCTGTCGGCCAGAACCCCGCGACGCCAGCCTCGGCTAGCCCCTCCAAAAGCGTAGCCGTCTGAAGGAAAACTTGTAAGTCAATTGTTCGACTACGGTTATTGCATTCAATCTCAGAGAAACCATCTCGCTTTTTCCACCATGGCTGAATCCGAATTTCATTCCATACTCTATGATAAATCCACCGATGGCAAAGTCGCCTACATTACGCTGAACCGGCCCCAGCACCTCAATGCCATTGACACCCACATGCCGCTCGAGATCCGCGCCGCCGTGCGGCAGGCCAATCTCGATCCCGACGTGCACTGCATCGTTCTCAAAGGCAACGGCGCCGGCTTCTGCGGCGGCTACGATTTAGATATCTTTGCAGCCTCTGCGCTTCGCGGCGAGACGGCGGGCAGCCAAGACCTGTCGGAAGGCTACGAGCCGTTTCGCGACTACCTCTTGATGAAGGAGTGCACCGACTGCTACGCGGCGCTCTTCCACAGCTACAAGCCGACGATTGCGCAGGTGCACGGCGCCGCGGCGGCCGGCGGCTCCGACATTGCGCTCAGCTGCGACCTCGTCGTCATGGCCGACGACGCGCGCATCGGCTATCCGCCCGCCCGCGTCTGGGGCTGCCCGACGACGGCCATGTGGGCGCACCGCGTGGGCGCGGAGCGGGCCAAGCGCATGCTGTTCACGGGGGACCTGGTCGACGGCAGGGAGGCGGCGGCGATGGGGCTGGTGCTCAAGTCGGTGCCGCGGGACGAGCTGGGGGAGGCGGTGCGGCTGCTGACGGATCGCATCAAGGCGGTGCCGGTAAACCAGCTGTGGATGCAGAAGCAAATGATTAATAGCACGTTTGAGGCGCAGATTGGGGCGGGCCAGCGCTTGGCTACGGTGTTTGATGGCATCACTAGGAATTCACCAGAGGGTCTCGCTTTCCAGGGTCTTGCCGCGGAAAAGGGCTTCAAAGCGGCCGTGGCGGCAAGAGACGAGCCTGGAAGAACAACAGCCTACAGGAAGATGTGGAAAAGCTCATTGTGATGGGAGTGGCTGAGTTACGTTTACGTTCCTACTGAAGCAGGCTAGAACCTGTGCAAGTCACGAAGTGTTGAAAAATCAACGTTTTTGCTAGGATATCAGGTCTATCTACCAAGTACAATCCAGTCATTAAACAGTCGTATTGCGCCCAGAAAAGAAAATACATGAATCAGAAAAACAATGTGCCCATCCGCCTAAATCACCATTGTGGCGATGTGAAGCACGCGCCTATCTCAAAAAGTGAGCCTGTTGAGCAGACACAGCCGAGTGTCTGCGGTGAGTGCTGTCCTCGGGATAATCGTGGGTGATTTCGGGAGGACCAAGGTGCTCGCGCATCTGGCTTGGGGAGAGAGCCGCCGCATCAGGTTCACCGCTGAAGAGATGTTAGCTTATCGAGTGCGGAGTAGTGAGAAGATGCTGTCAACTTACGTTGGTGTGGGTGACTTGCTGCTGCGGCACTGTTGTGTCGTGTTGTTTTGCGCAGCCGCAGCGGCACTGGAGAGCTTGGAGTTGTCAAAAGTCTGATTGGAAGACATTTTGTGAGAGTTGTGTAGCGATGCAGTGAAGCGATGTGGGAGAACAAGGTGTAAGATGATGTTGTATCTTGTTGTTGGCGTTCCGAAGTTGACAAATGTGTCAAAAATATTATGATATAGATTCGATGTTTCTGGAGAAGATCGGTTTTACGGGGAGCAAGAGGGTCATTATATATGTCGAATCTCTAGCTTCGAACAAAGGTAATTTATTGCCAAGTGCAATGCCTGTGGTAGCTGCTGCCGAGGCCACCGTTGGCAACGCAATCGCCACCATAGCACTATCGTCATTGTGTGGAGAGTTGCGCCACAAGGCGCAAGGCGACCAACTGCCGTCCAATCTCACTAGGTTTGGTTCTTTCTCGGGGTCGGTCAACCGGGTCCCGATCTTGGCGTGTGGTGGCGGATGAAGTCTAAATCTGTTTAGGCGAGCGCTTGACATGCTTGGCAATGACGCAGACATGCAGCGTCTCCCCGGGTCGTGATCTGCGAGGTCTTTAAAGAGCCGAGTTTTCGGATATGCCAGCAACTCACAGAGTCAATTGTATTTACTTCCTCGTTATGAAGTTTTTTTTTTTTTTTTTTTGGGGT
>NW_007930845.1:106576-161172 GCF_000280675.1 Beauveria bassiana ARSEF 2860
GTCGGGCGATTGTTTTTTTCGGTGGTGCTTCTCGACTCTACACTGTGCGAGGGACATGACGTTGACCACGGCACAACTGGAGAATGCATGCCATTGACCAACGCCAAGAGATCCATTGAGATAGTTTCACAATAAGTTGAATGGCGTTTCTCCAACCTTCTGTTCGGTTCTTATCAGAGGACCTTGGCGCCAAAACGTCAATGCACTGCCTGCATTCGGAGGCCTTGGCGCTGTGGCGGTACAATGATAAAGTTGCGTCAAGTCGGCGGAGAAATGCCGCCGATTCAGAGATCTATAACTTTGTCATAGTCGTGCATTTTGAGAGCGCATCTTAGACATACTCGATAAAATTCTGGGTCAAACGACTTGTCTCTAGTTGCTGATGTTGTAGGCATGTGCTAGTGTAGTGTGCTGAGCATGTGAATGGTGCATGAAGCTTGATGCGTTTGCCTGAGCCGGCTACCGAGCAACAACACCAACTTGCCGTCCGCATCTCCACTGGCCTCGACATCGCGATACTATCAAGCACAGCCATCCTGCATCTCTCAATCAACTCACACTAGAAACCTTTGTGCCCTTTCCACAGCCACGGTCACGGACCACTTCTGATCTTGTGCCTTGGCCAACGTGCTGCAGCTCCACCAGCGCTCACGGGTAGCAGCAATCACGGCTCTAGTTTGCATCATCTCGTCTCCGCCCCTTTGCCCAAACCAGAGCCAGTCGCAGTGGCGCAGAAAAAGACTCTGCGACGTACTGTCCACCTCTACCATTGGTGTGGCCCATCACACGTCCGCCTTTCAGATTCCCGCGCGCCCGTGACTGGCCGTGCCGCTACAGCCTGACCTTGCCTCCGCACCGTGACCCTGAGGAACTGCCTCATGATTTCGCGCATCTCCCAGGTCGCCAGACACCTTGCAGCAGCTCCGGCCTCAATTCATTCGGCTCCGATATTATCCTCCCGTTTGCGACCTCATCTTGGTGGTCTTGCAGCCATGGCTTCCGCCGCGGAGCGCCAGCGCCGCACCATTCAGACGGCCGCGTGCCTCATCATTGGCGATGAGGTGCTCGGAGGAAAGGTGCGATTGATCCTTGCATTCCATAATTTTTCTTTCCTAGAAACGGATTATCAATTGACTGATGAAACTGCAGACCGTAGATGTATGCTCCTGTAGCGCACACAAATATCCCTCGCTCACAGCTTGATAGACAAACTCGACGTACATGGCTAAATGGTGCTTTCAGCTCGGACTTGTATGTCGAGTCAGGATGCAGTTATATTGTCTCGCAGGTAGCTAATTTTCGCAGCGATTGAAAAAGATTGAAGTCGTCGAAGATGACGAGGCTGACATCATTGATGCTGTCCGCCGTCTCAGCACCACTTATGACTTTGTCGTCACCAGGCAAGTTCTACAAGAAGTCGCATGGCCGCCTGGATATCCAATTCTAATACGAAAACAGTGGCGGTATCGGACCTACGTAGGCCCATTACATTCGCGAAATGTCCAATATCAGCTCTAACCAGCCCAGCCACGATGACATCACCTACCAGGCCATCGCCAAAGCCTTTGATCTACCGCTCAAGATCCACGACGAGGCGTTCAAAAGGATGAAGCTTCTCTCCAAGCCACATCCTTCGCAGCCCAAATTCGATTGGGACGAGGATTCGCCGGATCTGCGCGCCAAGATGCGCATGGTGTACTTGCCTACGGACGAGTCTCGACCCTTGACGGACCAATTTCTCTTTACTAGCGAAGAGCTATGGGTGCCAATCTCGGTGGTTAACGGCAACGTTCATATTCTGCCAGGAATTCCCCGTCTCTGTAAGCCATCTCGCATAGGAAAACTGCCGAGGCGAGACATGCATACTGACAAGGGGCCCGCCTGCACAGTTACGACATTGCTAGAGGGAATCAAGCCTCACATACTGTCTCGGCTGGTTGATCCCGAAGGCAAGGGAAGCCACAGAGTCATTATTCAGACGCCGTTTTCTGAAAGCAAAGTTGCGGGCTACCTGACTGATCTTGCAGGCCGCGTCGAGCCCAAGGGCGTCAAGGTAGGTAGCTATCCTCATTGGGGCAGAAAATTCAATACAGTGACCCTGGTAGGAAAGTAAGTGTACCCAATTCTTCGCGCATTTACCTTAAAGTGCAGCCACATTAACCTGCAGCTAGAGATTATGCATTTTTGGAGAGTCTGGTGGATGAGGTGGTCAAGAATGTCGAAGGGAAGCGTGTATACAAGCAAGAGGATATCGAAGGCGGACCAGCGAATGAAAGCAAGGTATAGAAAGCTAGAGTTTTGACTCGAACCAGATAACGGCCCAATTGCCTAAAGAGGACGAATGCCACCTACCTTTTCCTCGGATCTTTCATTCCCGTCACGTTGGAGACGTGTCAATCTGCAATCCCGCAGCCATGGACTGCCGAGCGTGATGAGTGTGACGAGGCTTGGAGGCTTGCATATTGCTGTATAGTTTCGCGCGCGAGCAGGCCATTGGCTGGAGGCACGGTTCAGCCACCCATTGTATCAGCATGCATCTCGCGAACTCGTACCTGAGCTTACCAGTGAGTCAATGACGCACTGCGACCCTACGCCGTCCACAATCAGGCCGCAATTTTGCTCGTTCGGGATAGGTGAGGCACGTCGCGGCGTCCCAGATGGTGCTTTTCTTGTTTTCACACTGATAGATGATCGGGAATTATGCATGCCATCTTCAGGCACCTCGGGTCGGCTCGCCGTGCTGGGGCCGCCCCATATCTATCTATTGCCTCTCTGACCGCTCCCAACTGCAGGTCCCTGTACCTGCGGCACCTGACGTGCATATTGGGCAGAGTTGCAGCCTGTGGCTTAATACTCTGTACTCGAAAAAGCAAAGGCAAAGGCAGGCCCCGTCAAAATGACCCGTCTATCTAATGAGAAACTGGCCAAAAAGCTGGGAAGGGTTTGGAGAAGGCCACGGCGAGTCGTAAATTACTCTGGGGAGTGGTCGTTGCACGGCAAGAGACGGCCGAACCATGGCCATGGCGCGCGGTTGGCTACGATGAGATCTCCACAGGAAACAATTTCCTTGGTTTTTTCTTACAAGTAATAAATCTCAATCAATGTATCCGTATGAGAGAGGATACCTAATATCGGGGTCGCGGGGAGGCTCGCCTTGCCGACTATATGAGAGTTATTGCGTACTTATTGCCGTGATACGAGGCGCACGGAGGATACTTGTAATATGATACTTGTAATATGAAGTACAGCTCTGTAGCTTGGTTCATGGAAGTGAGTTCAGATGTCGTCTCTTGTATGCCTGGTCCCCCTCCCCCCGTGGGGTGAGATTGTTAGGTTGCATCCAACTGAACGTGCGCTGCAGTCGTGCCCCTAGGTTGGCTGTGAGCTGCATCCGCGGGGTGAATGCTGACTTGATTTACGCAAAAGAAGGAGGCAGCAGATGGACGAGCAAATTGAGCCAGCCACATCCAAGTTCCAGGGTTCGCGACCCATCCTTGGAACCTGACCTGACCCGCAGCGAGAAATTCTAGAATAAAAATCTCGCGAGTCCGACCCGGACGCCTCTCTTCTCTGGCGTTGCATCAAATTTCCGGGCTCGAAGCACTTTGGGGCAACTGATGCTCTCATTGGACCACTCGTACATCCTGGACTGGTGGGATGGGGCAAAGGGGAGAAGGGGGGGGCCTAGAAGGCCAAAAGGGAAAGTGGAAAGCCGTGATAGTTTATTCCAGGTGGGTTTTTTACTCGGTTGCTGTGACGAGACGAAGGCGGGTTTTTGTTCGCGAAGCTCATTAATACAGACCAGTAAGACGAATGTGGGTTCCGACTAGAAGCGTAATCGAGGTTCCGGCATTGATTTTAGCATGTTTCGGCAAGGGCTGAGCTGAATCGCTGCCCGAGATCGTGTAGTAGTGGACTCCCCTCCCCCTGGGATGTGGTGCCTTGTTTCTTGATTTCTTGATTTCTTTTGCATTGACATCATGCATGGAGGGTGGAAACCTACACCAGATGCCATGCATCTGCAAGCGCTGTGCCTGCAGAAGTAATCCCATCGATCCTTGCAGTTGTGGACTGCGGCAACGGTGAAGATGTCAGCCGCGAGACTCTTTCTGTATCGCCGTCATATTTGTACATTAGTACCAGGAGCTATTGAAGGCGAGCCATCTTGGTCGGTTCCTTATCAATCATGCCATGTACCAGTATGTCTTTTTTCAATAATGCGATAGATGACGGTTCGTAACGGGCGCCATGGACGCAACGTGGCTCATGCGTAGCAATCAAGTATACATCCTAGATCAAATGCACTTATCTATGAGCTAAATTATCCATTCTACTCCGCAACCCCCCCGAAACTGCTCACAATACGGATACCACCCACGCCCACGCACCGGTTGCCCGATGGCCTGCTGCGGCCTTCCTCGTCACCCAACTGTGGGGGGAGAGGGGGGCGTGAGTATGCGCGAAATTGGATGACTTCTCAGAGCTACGGGCCATAATTGACCAGTGCGACAACATGTACATGGCAGCGCGACCCTGGCTGGAGATAGGGGAACCAGGGCTGACGACTCACGAGGGGCGTTGACGGACTAATAAAAAAAGATGGCTACGTTGAAGCTGGTGCTGTATCGGTACCAGAAGCAGAAGCAGTGTGACTCTGGCTCGGCGAGATGCGCTTCGCTTGACCACGAGCACTCTAGATGGATTAATCCGTACGGCTGCTCGCCTATCAGTATCCCTTCACCAGCTGCACGCGCCACTCTTGTCTTACAGAATACATGCCGAGAATCATTGTCCCCTTTGCGATTCTTCCCCTAGTTAGATTGGTGGAAACCATTGGCCGCTGTCCGCATCACAGTTTTCTTTTTCTACAGACGCACTGCGTCAACCTGTCGAGTTTGCTTCTTTTTGATGTCATGTAAGCCAGCGAGCGCGCGTGACTACATCAAGAAGCAAGGAGGAAATAGAAAAAGGAAATCAAGGCTCTCTAATCCTTACTCTCAGAGATCCCACTAATCTGTACTCGAAGAGACGTCTCGTCTCGGCCCGCCACATAGCGTCTCTATGTGAGACTTTTTTCCCCCGTTCTAATGGACTGGACAACGTGCAATCCCGGACCTGTCTTGCCGCTAGCTCGCAACGGCTTTTCTTTTTTCTTTTTTTTTTTTTTCCGTTTTCGGCTTGCCCACAATCTGTGTTCCTTTTTTGACACATTACAGCCAATGAGCTGACTCGCCCGCGTATACCTGCCTACAGCCTCGTGACCGTGACCCTCCATCGTATAATAAGCAAGTTTGTCATGTACGGATAATCTGTATAAATAGGGTTCCGAATTAAATTGACAAGGCATCGAACATTTACTGGGTGTGGTGCGTTTGTATTGTATCCCTGCCAGGTAACTCTCTCCCCAGCAAAAATCAACCCCTGTCCGATGAAATACATCTTCGCCCAGCCTGGCATACAAGACTTACCCATCCGGAAAAGGGTAAAACAACATGGCGCTCTGATTGAGAATATAGTAAAAGACAAAGCTAGAAAAATACAAAGCTAAAAAAAGACAAAGCTAACAGAAACGACCCATTTCTCTAATTAATTGCACTCCTTGTCCAAGTATCGCGATTATCACGAATCGTGCGCATTAACACGTCTGGCAGCATCTGAATCTCGTCACTCTCCCCGCTTAACAAAAAACTACTTGTTTCCAAGAAACGCTGTTCAAGAACACGCCACAGCCGCTGATCCTCTTCATTCTGAGCCCCAGGACGGGGATAGTATGGGTCATTCCGCCAAAAATACCTCGCTGCCTGACGCATTCCTTCCTTATTCATCTCTAGCACACTGCAGCAATCCAAGCCTATGTTGGCGCTACACGATGGGTTGCCTGTTGGCCAGCTACAGCTCGCGAAAGGAACAGAAGGCGCGCCTGTAGTTTCATGAGCCGTGACTGCCATTTAATCAACAGCCAGTTAATCAACAGCCGATTGATCAACAGCCAATTAATCAACATCCAGTGAATCAACAGCCAGTCAATCAACCGCCAGTCAATCAACCAACAGCTACTTCATCAGCAGCTAGTTACTATTCATCTTCTGTTATCTTATTTTCATGCCCCGTCTTTAACTTGTGGCGTATATGTTGGTGGCATGGCATCTTGCAAGCGTCGTAACCTCTACTCTGTGACATCACACTCGCGATAAAATCACACTTCATAATCACGTCCTGTCGTTTATTTACTATTCATTGAGGTCTAAAGGTATGAAATTCCTCTCTTCAATCTACAGCAAAGGCATCCACGTTCGCCCAGCCTCCTGCGGATGCCCCACTAAAACATTCATCACCAATGCCGAGCCCCGACCCTCGTCGCCACAAAACCTTGAAACTTGTACATCACCAACAGCCAAACCATGCTTCCACGACTCCCTTTCACGACAGCGCGCGCGCGCCGCCGATGCCTTGCTCTCCCCTCCACCCACCGTCACTTCATCCCCGTCCTCGCCGCCGCCGCCCGCCGCCACGCCTCCTCCTTCGGAGCTTCCCGTCAAGGAGCAGGCCGAGTTTGAGCGCCTGCAGCGCGAAGCCACCGTCTCCTCCGCCTTTCAGCCCGAGCCTGCCAACGCTGCCTCCGAGACGACAACGCAAGCGGCTGCAACGGCAGACACGGAGCTCAACGAGGGAGGCGGATTGTACCGCGGTGTCCGGCCCGAGTTCGAAGGCGACAAGAACCCGTGCACCGGAGAGGTCGGCGGGCCTAAGAACGAGCCGCTGCGCTGGGGTAGCGAGGGCGACTGGAGCTACAACGGCAAGGTGACGGATTTCTAAAGAGCTACCGAGCATTGTATGAGGGGTGCTTTTGCTCACGGTATTTGCTTATATTCGATTGCCTCCAAGATTGTAGGTTTCACCGATCGTTGAGCTCCAATACGCTGGTCTCGTAATACACGGAGCTGCAGCTGTTGCATAATGTCTTATTCTTCCCTCCCATGACCGCGACGTGGTATATGCCCGCCCGGAAAGTTGTCTCTGAACCAAGTCTCTCGGTTCATATTGATCTTTCTGATGCGCTGGCACCTAGGATTCAAACAGTCTTTGGTGTTGCCAAGGGGCCACATGCTGGTGGACATATCTTCCCTCACTTGTGATGTTGCTGGACTGTCTGGAGAGTACATTGTGCGGGTGCACAGGTCCAGGCGCAGAAGCAGGTACCTCTTGGACAATGCTCAATGCCCGGCCCCACCCGCCCGCCGGCGGTGGGCATGGACCATGCAGTAGGGCTTTTGCGGGTTTGGGAGGGGGCGTGGGAGGAACGGAGTGAATGGAGGGTTATTCGGGCGATGCACAGACGCAGGGTTAACTGAAGCGTGCAAAATAAGAGAGGTGACAAGAAACAGAGCGAGAGGGATAAAGGGAAACAGAGAAGGGGGTGGGAAGAAGCATAGCGGAAATGCACATACGCCCTGTCGCCGGGCCAGTGGATTGGAGACAAGCGACGTGAGAAGATGCAAGCGGCAGTAACCATACTTCATTCTCCGTACGGATAGAGCAAAAGACGATTTACCAGCACAAGGCTGTTAAACGTGGGGGAGCAAACAATTCTGGCTCCTCGGCATCATCAGGAATTGGCACCTGTTTGTATTTACATACGTTGGCCAAGGCCCCTTTGCAAGGTGTCGCCTTCCCCTCCTTGGCCGCCTCACGAGTCACGACCAGCCCCCCCCCGCAGACCTTTTTCCTTCTTCCTTGTATCGGTTCACTTCATTTTGCTTTTACTTTGCGCGGCTGGGGGTTCGCTGATATCCACTGTTTTAGTTTTGCGATATCCACTGACACAGGGGACGAGAGTAAAAGAGGAACTTGAAAGTGGTGTGGTGCGGGCGGGTGGCTTGCTGCACCAGCTTCATTTATTTTAATTTTCTTTAGTGGGCGAACCACTATAAAGACCCTCTGTCCCCAGGCATCTCGGGGCATTTATAGTAGGTGGCCAGGGAGCCAGGGCCGCTATAATCAAGGTTCCGCTCGCTGGAGCGCCCTAGCGAGTCGTCAAGGCAGTTACCTGCTCGCACTGATAGGTACTTGTCCGTTGGCTACGGCCAGCGCTGATAAAGCGCCGAGGTAACTGCCAAAGCAGGTATCTTGATCCTGAATAGACCTCTAAACAGGTCACAAAAACTCGGTGCAGTGTTTTTCTGGTCTCTGTAACCTCCTCTCTACAGCGCGCGCAAGTGCCTAAAATCTCCACCGTCTTTCCATCAAAGTACACGACCTGGCTCTCCCTTTTTAAACCATCTATTAGGCATTCTCTGGGTGTGGTCGTGGTGGTACATTCGCAGTCGAACCCCCCTACACTTGTCCTGGCTTAGCGTTATTGTTCCGTCCCAATCCTTCAACAACCACTTTTCCTTCTCATTCCCCTTGTTTTATCCTCTTTTTACCCCCTTCTACTCCCCCCCCGTTCCCCATCAGCGCCATTTCAATCACATATCGCCTGTTGTCTCGTTTTTTCCCTTCTTCTTTCGCACTCGTCTCATCGTCGCCTCACCTACCTCCCTCCCCCGAATTGAAATCTCGGACGCCCCGAATCGAAATCCCCCTCTCGGATCCCATTCATCACAATCGACCCTTTTCGATTCCCTAAAAGCCGCGAGTCAATTTCTAACCGACAACCCCACGATCATTCGGCGACCCGCAACAGCCCTTCCTGTCCCGGAGAAGCGACTTTCTCGCCATCGCACTCGCAGTCGCTGCAATGGCTACATCCACAAAGGTGCCGTCTTGTCCAATACGCCGTGTTTGCGCTCCATTCTCGGCGACGCTGCGTTCTGCCCCCTTGTCTCGCCAGCCTTGCATCATCATCGCCGTCTCACTTGCCGGAGCAGGCCGTTGCGCTTCTATCGATGCTAACGTTTGCTCTATTTTCAGTTTATGCGAGAGTACAAGCTCGTCGTTGTTGGTGGCGGTGGCGTCGGTAAATCTTGCCTTACCATCCAATTGATTCAGAGCCACTTTGTCGACGAATACGATCCCACCATCGAAGGTAACACCAGATGCCTCCTCCCTGCCCTCCGCGCCCTTGGATTTTCCGTCGCGCTGACCAATTTCTCTTACTCAGACTCCTACCGCAAGCAGTGTGTCATTGACGAAGAGGTTGCTCTTCTCGATGTTCTCGATACCGCTGGCCAAGAAGAGTACAGTGCCATGCGAGAGCAATACATGCGCACAGGCGAGGGTTTCTTGCTCGTCTACTCCATCACCTCCCGCCAGAGCTTCGAGGAAATTACCACATTTCAACAACAAATTTTGAGAGTCAAGGACAAGGACTATTTCCCCATGGTTGTCGTGGGCAACAAGTGTGATCTTGAGGGCGAGCGCGAGGTTTTCAGACATGGTGAGTTTTGCCCTGCGTCCTTGTTCATGTCCTTCATCAGCCCCCCCTCATCCGCTAACACGCTCATGCGTCAATTTTAGAGGGTGAGGCTTTGGCCAGATCGTTCAACTGCAAATTCATCGAAACCTCGGCCAAGTCAAGAATCAACGTCGACCAAGCCTTCTACGACATTGTCCGCGAGATCCGCCGCTTCAACCGCGAAATGCAAGGCTACTCCACCGGTAGCGGAGGCGGCTCTGGCCTTAATGGTCCCGCCAAGCAGATGGACATTGACGATGGCGGAAGAGAGGCCGGCTGCTGCGCCAAGTGTGTCATCATGTGAGGAGTTCGACGCATCGATGAACGGTAGTTGAAGTGAGGACGCCGCACGACACGACTTCGATAACGAGACGTCTCACAGCCTTGCGATGAAGGCACTGAAAAGGGGAAGAAAGAAACATTGCAACAACGCCACATGCTCACAGCAACCGCGACCCGCTGTGCTTGGTGGCAATGATACGTGGTTTGTCCACAAACACAGCGATTCATTAGCATCGGATGGGGAGTCGGACTCTTTACTCGGCCACGAATCTGGCCTCATTTTATTATTTCTTATTATTTCCGGTGTCTTTGATGTTTGAAACATTCATCATTCTGACTCCCACACGGCACATTCGTTCTCACGCTGGAAGGGCTCATGGATCAAATTGTCTGATTTCGTTTTGCAGAAGCGCATCATTCAGGCATCTTCAGTGGCTTGCATCGGGCAGTCCAGATCCATCAAAAACTACAACGACAAGGAACGACGAGTTTGACCTTGTTTACACATCCACAGCTTTTGGTCTGGTCCCAAGCGAGCGGAGAGGGATATGATCTGCAAAGGGCAGTTTCTGGGCAGTTCTCTGGGCCAGTTGCCATATTACGCTATTTCCTCGCCCTGCAGCTTCGGACACCCTACACGCAAGATTCGAGCTCCCTTACGCCAAATTTCCTTTTCTCCAGTACATGTTGTTCTCTTTCTCTCCCGATTTTCTGATTTCTTGTCTCTTTTCGGAATGTCCATGTGGGTCGACTATTGTGTTTCTTGTTCATTATATCCATATTTCTCAAAATGGCTGTTGTAATTTGATCGTTACCTTACAAAAATCTCGGTTTATCACTCTTAGCGTTTCGTGGGGCTTTGCTCCTTTCGAGCGACTTGACGTGTGATGTTGCGGTCTAACAAGATTAGTGAACATGATGTTATGCTTTGCGCCTGCATACGGGTTGAACTGCCCCCGCGACTTCGGTTGCAGCTTTATTTATAGGTTGCGACGACCAATAGCCTTGCTTTCCTTAAGCGACTCGGGATTAATTCTGCTGATCTTGCCTTTAGACCACTGTATACCACGACCAACAAGGAGCAAAATACAACGCCTATACGTCAGTCATTTCGAAATCCATCCCGTTAGCTTCTTCCAGTATGTTGGCAAACGATGCAGGTTGTCGGTCAAACCATGATTGCCATCCATCGACAAGCCCGGTCGTCTCCTGATTCATCACCCACCCTCCGCAGGCGAGGCACACCCAAGAGCTCAGCACAGCGGCAGCAGCTTCGTTCTGTCCTTGCTGTTGATCCTCCTGTAAAGCATCGTCGGTCTTGAAGCGAGGCTCAAAGCAACCCGCGCATTTCCCTTGTTGCAGCGTCTGCACCCGCCACTCTCGCACGGCCGCAATCTGACGCAGCACAGCCTCGGCATTGTCGATGCGATGGAATTGGCATTGCCGCGTCTGGAATATTTTGACGCCGCACGCACATCCCGTCAAGGGCCGAACCTTGCCGAAGAAGACGACGTTGCCGCCATCCGGTGCCGTCATGACCACGTCCCCGTCGTCGTCTACTGCATTTTCATCCTGCGACTTGGGGAACCGGCCAAATACCGTGTTGATTCCGGCCTCGCACATGGTTAGCATCGCCTCCTGGCTGCTCCCTGCGTAAGCTGTACACCGCTCACACAGGTAGCTGCGCATACTCAGCACTTCAGTGGTCGTGAGGGGATCATGTCGGGGGTCCACGAGCATCTCAGCGCTGTGCCGAGCACAGGCGCCGCACACCAGGCTCGGATGATTAGGGTCATGATGCGTGTCGACGCACCTGTCGGAAAGCTGTACAGCGGCGCCACAGGTAATATATGCCTCCTTGTCTCCCTCGCCGAGCCTGCTTTCGTCACAACGCGGAGCGCCTAATGAATCCATCTGCCTTTGGGGTTGCGCATCAGAAGCTTCGCTTTGGCTTCCAAATTCGGGCTCAGGAAGACTATGCAGCACGTCTCTGACTGGACACGTCCTCTGCAGATACGATATGGCCAGCGTGAATGGATTTCGCGCCAGCCTGCCCCCAGTGTTGTGCCGTGTACCGAGCAATGTGCGTGTAGACTCGTGCAGCGGGCTCAAATGGCTCCATCGCGCCGGATCTTGTTGGCTCGGACTGTAGCCCTTGGTGATGGCTAATACCTGCTCGCTCCGTCCCTCATTTTGTGGCGGTACTGTCTGCAATGGGCTGGCCTCGTGTGTCTGCTGAGCAACATGAGCAGTGTTGCTCGCCGGTAGCCAATCTTCGGTCGTTGCCGCGGCATCGAGAAAGCTCGTGAAACTTGGCTCCAGCAGATCAGCGCTTTCCAAATCTAGAATGTCCAGCACGGCGGCAGGTGCAGGGCTTGCCGGCAGCGTCATGGCGTGTCCTGGCATCGTGTCAGTCTCGGGTGAAATGGATGGCGGGCGGCTGAATGGTACGTAGGGCAGGACGGGAGGGCTCAGGGACTGCAGCGCGGGGTCGACAGGCCGGTTTACGTCTTTTGGTGTGTCGACGTCCATGGGATTATCGTCCTCAATGCGTTGTGCAGGCGACACTGAGTGGCTGGGCGGAGCGAGTGTCGCTGCACTCTGCATGATTAGTTGGACATTGTTGTTGACGTTTTGGCTGTTTTGGCTACCGGAGTCTTCACTTTGCTCGCTTTCAGCGTCTTCCTCATACGAGTCTGCGCCTTCATCTTCTGATGAAGACGTCGCTCTCACTACTGGTAATGGCTGAATAACTCTGACAATATGTGTAGGGCGCACATCGGGTCTCGGATTTATCGCCGCAGCAATATCGGCCGCCGTGGGAGGCTTGTCAGCTTCAGCCGGCGTGCTAAACTGGAACATGACTTTCTTCATCGCGGCGTTCTCTTGCTCCTCGACAAAGTCTTCCAAATCATTCATCAGGAAAGCGTCGGTCCAGACCTCATGAATCATGGCTGCGATATCGTTAGCCGACAACTCGCTAGCTGGTTTCCTAGCCAAAGGTGTGCCTGGTGCGGCGTGCGGCGGCGTAGCAGCACGCGGAACGAGCGACTCGCGCTGTCTTGAAACTTCTCGGATGAGTGAGCCTTCGTGGAAAGAGACGGACGGCATGACATATGTTTCGGTCAGCGGGCCGATCCAGTGCTCCATTTGCGAGCCATCCTTTACATCGTCGACACCATTGGCACCGTAGCCGTGGGCAAGATAGTACAAGGGGCCAGGCCGAGGGTGCAGACGCCCATGGATGCAATTCGCCATGCGCTTCTTGCCAGAATCTGTCCGCAGGAAAGCATTGTCGCAGAGATGCGCCTCTCGCGCGTTTGTGCACGAGTCGCAAGGCCGCTGCCTATCGCAGTTTCGGCCCATCTCCACACACCGCCTACAAGCGGTAAACGGTAGGAAGCTTCCAAAGCCAACCTGCGACAGATCAAAGATTGGGTAGGCGGTGCCTTCGTTGTCAACGCAATCGAGGCCCATGGCCGTGCAGCGCCCACAGGCCGAGTAGGGATTGGCAATGGAGGCGCGGCAATGGTTGCTATCACGGCGGCAATTCATGCATGCCTTGCGCCACACCGTGTTGGGCCGCAGCTCAGCCCACCCGAGAGCAATAAAGCTGCGCGGGCGCCAGTTTTCTGGAATGCTGATGGCTGCTGGCATCGACGTAACAATGGCTGATGCCAGACACACAAGGTTGTTGCTGCGACAGCGACGGCAAGGCTGGTCCCATGTCGTGTGGTCTTGGAGCCACGAGCACTGGATTGTTCGGCCTCTGCGGCGCCCAGCCGCCAGCTGCGCGCACCCGTCGCATGCGTGCCGGAACCACTTGACGACGCCCTGGCGCAGATTGGGCTTGTTGTCCATGAAGCGGCCGTCGCGCAATTGACACATGTCTGCAGGCTTGCACCGCGAGCACTGGTATCCCAGGATCGGGTCGACGTCGCATGCCACTGTGTTGCCGTCGGCGATGCACCTAACGCAGCAGACGCCCTCGTCCGTCGGCAGCCCAGTCTGCGGGCTGACGGCCTGGTCGTACCGCGTCGGATGGTGCACCGAGTACTTGCGGTACAGAAGCGCCTTGCGCGGCACCTGGCAGACGTGCTCGGCGGCCTCGACGGGATGAAGGGCCCGGTGGTCGGCGCAGTTGGTGCACTCGAGCGGGTACTTGCCGTCGCGCCAGTCGCACGCCTGCGCGGCGTGCATGACCTGTCCAGCGGCATCATTCCTGCAAAAGTCACAGATGCGGCGGGCAGCGGGACCCCGGCCCCGGCCCCGGCCCCGAGTAGCCTTGGTTGGCGAGAGAGGCTGGGAAGCCTTGGTGCGGGTGCGGCCGCGCCTGGTCTGGCGACCGGCGTTTTCGGGTCTGTCACGGACCGCGTCGAGGATGTCCGCCATGGAGATGCCGTGGATGGTGCGTAAAGCGTGGAGGAAACGTATCCGAGGATGAGCTGGTGGCGAATGAGTTTGACTCACAATATTTCTTTGCAGAGTGGTAAGGAAGAGTCTGTAAGCCATGGGGTTGTTGGCGAGGCGAGAGAAACGTTGAAGGGCACGGCCAGCTTTTATGAAGCGGCGGGCTGTTTGGTGAGAATTCATGTCTTTCGATTTACTTGGTCATTGGCCCTGCAATGAAATCGTGAAAGTTGTGAATCACGATGTACTCTGTCTGCTCCCCTGAAGTTGGAGTTCTGAAAGGCCTTGATGGCTAATCGACCGTCTCGGGATGGAGGTTTGAGAGGCATGGCTCAGAGTAACTATATCTCTCTCCTCCTGAGACGAAGTGGCAAATACCATCATGAAAGAGAAACGGGGTAGTGAAAGAAGGCTGCGATGCATTTGTTGGCGTTGGGAATGATGCCGGAAGAAGGAGATGCTGAGACTTTTTATAATTTTTTTGTCTTGTTGGAACTTGATAGCCAACGAATGCTTCACTTTCTTTCCTGTAACTTCATTCTTCTTTCTTTCTGGAAACACTTTTTCTTTTTTTGATCGACGTTGGGGTCCGTCGACATGGCTGGCGAGGACAAAGACGGGGGTGATGGACGATGCATTGTGATGCAAGTGCGCGCGGGCCGCGCCGCTTTGTACAGGTCAGAGGCTGTGGGAGAAATGGTAGATGCGCAAGATTTTGAAAGAAGAATTATAATAGATGCGGCTTGATGAAGAAGGACGATTGTGGGACACATTTTGTGAGGCAAGTGTGTGTGAATGAAGGGTTGGTTGGTGGCGTAGCACCGGCCTTTTGCGTATATGATTTGAGGCCCTGGCTGTCAAAGATCTTTGGAACAGTGAACATTTCATTGATGTTTTGTATATTGTAAAGGAGTTGGACATGATTTTTGGCGCTCCCTCTGCACCATCTCTAAGCTTCCCAGGCCTGGCACTTCCACCACGGGCGATGACCACCCCATCCCAACCACCAGAGGACGCAATCGACTAGGATGTTTGCGCAGATTCATATCTGCGTATGTGAACACGGCGCGGTGCCTGCAGCAGCTCGACTTGTTTGGAGAAAGCGCAGATGTTGGCTAAAGGATGATGGGTTAAAGGGCCCGGGGGGGTTATAAATGGCCATGCATGGGCTTAACGTCACTAGGATGGCGCGCAGGGGTGATGCTACATCATGGAAATGCAGTTTCAATCGCTGGGAGGAGGAGTCGATTCGGAGACTTCCTTCTGCGGCTACCTCTACGACATATGGGCGCAATCAATCATTGATGTGCTCCTGACGTCCCTGGGCTGGACGGGTACTCTGCGGGCAGACGAGCTATTGTTGAACGAATTGATGTTGAGGAAGCTCGACACCATGTCTCTCATAAGACGTACATGGGCGTGGGAGCCGACGAAATGGGCATCGACTTTTGATATGCCTGATCGTTGGGGATGGCCACTGAACAAAGCGAGGTGGCCATGCATCCTTGATGGGCTTTTCCGTATCGTCGATGGCGGTCTGAACCACGTTTTACTGTTATTGTCACAAGTGAAATCTCTGGATAGCTGATGTAGGCATCTCTTTGTTTCTGTCATGGACGGCCGCACTCTGTCCAGCCAGACGCGGCTAGATTCGAGTAGCGCATACTACTCGGGCCAGATACTGTACGGGCATGCCAAGCTTGTACACCTATGCCGCCGCCCCGAATGAAGCTGTAAGATGCGAGGTATGGCGTGTAGGTGAGGGAGGGCAAGGAGGGGTAAGCGATCGCGGGGTCCGACTCCTTGCCCCTCACTTGACCATCGCCAAACTCGACTTGATTGGAAAATGGCGCCTCTAGTCTTTACTCATGTATACACTCATTTCAATTCGATTATAGCGGTACAATTCTCCCAGTTCTGTCAACTCTAGTATGAGCCTCGACACTAGCAACGAGCACGATACGTATCAAGAAAGCTACTCGCAGGCTACGTACGTATACTTTAACCACTCCATATCGGTGTCTGTATCAACTTTGACGTCAGAGGGCTCGTTGCCCTCTCCAAGGATCCTCAACGCCTCTTCGTAAACGGGAACATTGACTCCAAAAGGACCGCCGATAACAGTCCCAAAATTGAAACTGCCGCCCCGAGCGTGTACCCCGATCGCGACGAAATCACTGTCCCGGATGATGGGCGCTCCACCAAATCCTAGTGCCGTAGAGGCAACCGTCAGTGTTTGCTTGTGAGTCCTGAGGAGAACATTCGGCTCACCTCCCATACTGTCGCCTTGATAAACCAACATGTTCCACCTGGTCGTGTCGAGATCAATCTCTCGGCATATTTGCATCTGATACATCTCGCCGCCAGGGGATCCAGCCCTGGCACCAATGTCGGAAGCATATCCGACAACGGTAAGCGGCTCCTGCAACTTGGTCCCTGGCGTGCTATATTTGATAGGCGTCACGTCCTGGAACGGCTCATCGAGCTGTAAGAACGCCATGTTAGACGGACTCGCGCTGGAGTCACTCCATGCGGACGGCAACGCGACGCGGGTTACAGAGCGCTGGTTGTCGGACGAAGCTCCAGCACCTCCACTGCTTGCGCTGTATCCAATGCATACACTGATGCAAGCCGCATGCTGGTCGCCTTTAAGGACGCAGTGGGCAGCGGTGACCACAAGGTCATCTCGGCATAGCCAACCCGTGGCCGTAGTCCAGGTGCACGAGGGCTGATTTTGAATGAAGAGTTTCACGATTGCTGTGCCCTCGGATTGTCAGTCCTGTGTGTGCTCACAGGATTTCGGCCAAAGCAGAGGGGGGTGGGAGTTCGAACAATGATACTTTCCACCAGGGTTAACATCTTCCTCGTTCACAGGGATCCTGACATCGTCATTTTCAGGGAAGATGCCAATATCGGTGACTCCAGATCCAAGGATGCAGGGCTCGACCTGGTCAGGTAGGTCTGACGCCTGCTCTGCGTTGTACGGTTCAAGGCCCCAAAAGGCAACTTTCTCTATACCGGCGCCTTCCATTGTATTCGATGATAAGCCGGACAGTCTGCGTAATTAGAAAGGAAGAAGAAGAAGAAGAAGTATCGGTATCTATAGGCAAACACTTTGGAGGAACTTGAAGCTCAGAAGGCGCGTATGGGGATTTCTGAATGTCACAAAAAGTAGAGGACAGAAAGAGAGGGAGCTTGATTGTCACGAGAAATCGCCGTAGGGTGGCATCCTTCGGATGAAAGGAAGAAAACTCGTGTCTCAAAACTGCGCTGCTTTGCCTGGTTCCCCTCCCTGCTCGCTGTTGAGTGCAACTAAGCGGTTCGCAAATAACGCCTGTGGTTCGCAAAAACGAGGAACGAATATTGGGAATCGCTGTCTGGCTCAGGCATTCATACACGTAGTATGATACACGTAAACGAGCCCAATTCTGCGTGCATATGCATATATATAAACATGCAGTCAGCCGAAACAGCGCCATCCGGAGGCGCACGCCATTCCCCGGAGCTACTGCAAGCCAGGGCTTCGAGTCCGAAATGCTTGGTATGAAACATTCTGTTGATATCAGAGTCTGTTCTCTCTTTGCGCACAGCCTTCTCGCCACCACACCTATCAGTTTATTAGCCAAAGGAGGGTTGCAAGCTGTAACCCGATTTGTATGGAAGGAGCCCACGGTGACTTTTACTCCTCATTCATTGAACTGCCAATGACACAGCTGTGTCGGAAGGCGGCCGCTCGACCTTTTACTTCTTCGCATCTCCGGAGGTGGACATGCCTCGTTTACCAGCCAACGTCTCGTTGACGAGGTTCAACGTCTCGTTGACGAGGTATACACAGTTAAAATGCAGCAACCCCTTTCGAGGACCAGTTACGTAAAGAGGCTGTATATTACCAATCATCCAACTGGCAATAGACAGCATGTGCGAGTTCAACCCCTCGATAACTCATGCCTTTCCAGCCACTCGGATGTTGCCCGCGAGAGATGGTGATGGTGGTTGAATTGCTAGAGCAGTAATCATGGCATTCGGCAATTGTCTATTCCTTCATTGTCATCAAGGCAACTGTCTTGCGTAATCGCGGTCGGTGGTGTGCCGCCCCTCCATAGCTCCCTCTTCGAATCGAGGGCACCAGAAGGAAAGAACACGCAGCATTGGTAGCTTCCCAATGACCTGAAAAGCGCTCGTATCGAACTATAGTTGTGTGTTATTCGTGTTTGCCCCTATGTATAAATAGAGGCTGTTCTCCAGCCTTTGTATGACCCAGAAAGCTCTACAATCTGGCTCGCTCCGGCAATCTAGGCATATCGTCACACTCATCGGCTCTCGTTGATATCAGCTCTGCCCCAACATTTACATCCATCTGCTTGCTTTCTGTCTTGTCTCCCCATCTAGCACGAGATTGTTTTCTGACTTTACAACTTGTGAACCTTGTTGTTTCAATCGCAATCATGTCCACCATAACCAACAAACCTGGCGTCTTCAAGGACACGGACAAATCTGACATGCTCAAGGGCAAACATCCCGCCCGGGGTAAACATACTGCTTCCCAGTCAGATGACTCTGGCAACGTTGAGCAGGCTACCACCAAGACAACTCCGGTTTATTTCTGGTATCTCAACAACGCCAAAGACAACGTTCCCCGCTATACTCAAAGTCTCAGCCGCTCGCGGGATCCCGTCGGTACTGAGTCCGTTGTCAATACCTTTGACGGACGTGCAAAAGTGCCTGAAGAGCACTTCAATAACCGGTCCGGAAAATACCGCGGTAAATCTTTGTCCCTTGATCCCACTCTTTCTGTCCTCTCCGTCTTTCTCTAGTAAAGGCCTGGAGGGGAAGCCGAGGTAACCTACGGTAGACTAACGTGAACTGCTACTAGCCATTGTCAAGCTTTTTATCCTCTACGATCAACAGCAGCAGCTGCTGAAGGACAATGAAGCCGCATGGCCCATTGCTACCGGCTGGCTAGTTGCGAAGGATCTAGTCGTCACGGCCGGCCACTGTGCCTTTGATCATTCCCACGGCCTCGGACGAGCCGTCAAAGTCAGGGCATATATCGGATACCAAGGCTATCAAAACCTTACAAACGCCGAAGGTCGATGGGGGAAGGCCATCGCCACCAACCCCGAATGGTGTGACAAACTTGGAGCCGAGCCCCGGGACATTTCTTTCATTAAGCTCGAGAGCCCATTTTTGGACGTGGACAATTGCTTTAATTGGACACAGACACCCTTTGCCCAGAACAGTGCGGATCTGGGAGTTGTGGGCTACCCAGGTGATATCATGGATGACGGAGAGAGAGGTGCGAGGATGTATGAGATGTTTGCCAGAACTGATTACAGGCTTGAGGACGCAGACGAACACATGCTGCAGTACAAGATTGACACGTATGGAGGTGAGTACACTTTTTTCAGTAAAAAAAGTAAATGATGCTGACCATTGCTTGCAAAGGAAACTCGGGCTCTCCTGTCTTTAACAACAGGCGGTCGCTCGTTTCAATAGGAGTTCACGTCCTAGGTGGCCAGTCGTACAACTCGGCATCCGTGTTCGATGGGCGATGGGGAAATCGCTTCTCGGCATTACAGCTCGTCGCCAATGACCTCTCCACAAAAGACGATGTCCCTCAGACAGCTTCACAACCGGATAAGGAGCATAAAGACTGGCTTTATCTCATCAATAAGGAAACTACTGAGGCAAAGGCCGACCTGGCAGATCAGATGCTGAGCAACAGCAAGCGCCAGGCCGCAAAAGTTGTCGCGCCAGTCTCGACTCATATGATGAATGCCACGCTCAGCGAGCTGTCCTTTGGCGCAGAAGTCGGCCCGGAAATTAGTATCCTCGCCGCTGCCGCCATTGCCACAGCAGGCCGGCTGGCTGCCGATTGCCGGACCGCATCCCAAGCTGAGTCGCTGGCCATGACTCGCCCGTACGACGGCACCATCAGCCGCGCCGTCCTCGCTGAAGCCGCGCTGCAATTTTACTATGCTTCCGATGGCGACACTCAGAAAGAGGCGGAACTCTTCATGGGGCCCGTTGTGGCGGGCCTGGCGCCATTTGTTCTCAAGGTCGCGCCGCGGCTCCTCAAAGGAATACTGGAGCCCAGCCTCCGGGTTCTAGTCTCCCGCATCGGTGGATTCACGGCCCCTTCTACCACGGATCTTGGGGATAATCGCAGGTCGCGTGACCAGGCGGAGCAAGAGACGGGATTTGGGCGCATGCTGGGGGCCAAGGAGCAGGAGTTCTTCGATGCGCTGGTCAATGCCGTCAAGGCAGAACCAGAAGCGAATATCAGTCCCTTCCTCCCCACGATGACCACGATTGGCGACTTCATCGGCAGTGCCTTCAAGAAGGCCGGCCCCGTGCTCGCTGACGTGGCCAAAATTGGCCTGCCGCTGCTTCTGGGGACTGAGACTGGAGGGCTCAACGCTCCCCCGCCGGCGCCGGCGCCGCCGACCTACCTTGATCCCCTGGTCCACAGAGCCATGATGGCCGAGGCGTGCCTGCAAGCGTGCATCGAGAGGCGTACCGAGCTTGAGCTGACGGAGAGCTTCTTCAAGAAGCTCTTGACCACCGTGAGAAAGGTCGGCCCCAAGCTTGTCAACGTGGCGCCGTATGCGGCCAAGCTAGTTGGGCCGATTGTGGCCGACATTCTCCGCGAGGTCAAGGAGAAGAAGGAGGCGGAGGAGAAGAGGCAGGAGTTTCTCGACTTTAGCTGGGGCTAGTAGCACTGCTGTTGTGTAGGTAAAGAAAGTAGTTGGTTGAGCAAATACGCCTACAATTTGTGATAAACATGAGTGTGCAGTTTGACAGTTGGACAGCAACCAAGCAATTCCGTATTGGACACATTGTTGTCCATTGCATGGTAATACGTACTTTTTTATATTAGTGCCTTTAAATACTATCATAAAATACCTTCATTCAATGGTGATAAACTTAACAAAGTTAATAAGGTTATCTTTTTATTACCCTAAGACATCTAAGAAGAGTATTGATAGCTTGGTTAAGCTAATATTATGAGCTTATTACTATATAATAACTATAATATATAAGTATTATTCTATCCTTTATAATAATAAATATAGTAAATATCAATATTAATATTTTAGTAGGTCTTGGGGCAAGTCTAGCTAATTATCGTTCTTAGGGGAAAGTCGTTTTGTCTTGTTTCCAACTGGTAACCACCACGCATACACTAGATTAGTAGTTGGGTGAGTAACGACCAGCCAACACTAGGTGTTGTATATATTTCTTTTTGGCTTTTGTGTGGTCTTGTGATAATCTTAGGCCGTTTGCCAGGTTAATGACGTTGGTGTCAAGACTCCAGGCAACAGGCGTCTGTTTTTTTTGGAGTGACAGCTGGCGGGCGGCTAATGGGCGCCCGCCAGTGTTCAAACGACCAGGCAGCCAAGCAGCCAGACAAACGCCCAACAATTTCTTATTATATGCTGCCTTATATACTGCCCCCAAACACAGTTTTCGACAAATTCCATTTCCCATCTACATAGACCTTTCAAAACTTGAATATCGTCAACACAAACTTACAAGACCATGGTCGGCACGGTCCAAGTCACCAGGCTGCCGCCTCCTAGCGGCACCCACACGCACACCGTCGTCTTTCTCCACGGCCGCGGCGACAACACCACCAGCTTCATCGCGTCCTTTGCCCACTTCCGCTCCTCGCACGGCCAGACGCTCCTGGGCGCGTTTCCCAACTTTCGCTGGGTCTTTCCGCAGGCGCCTCTGAGCCGCTGCGCGCGCGCGGGGGGCGAGACCTGGCCGCAGTGGTTCGACGTCTGGGACCCGAGCGACTTTGCCGCCCGCGAGGAGCTGCAGCTCGATGGGCTCCGGGCAGTGGTTCCCGAGATTGCGCGGATCCTCGCAGAGGAGGCGGCCGCGCTGGGCGGGCGCTGGGACCGCGTCATCCTCGCCGGCATCAGCATGGGCGCTGCCACGAGCGTGCACACCCTTTTCAACCTCGACGTCCTCGTGCCCGAGGCGACGGCGCTGGGTGCGTTTATGGGATTCTCGGCCCGCTGTCCCTTTTCCGGGAGGTCGCTCGCGGGCATGCGTGAGGTGCTGGGGCTGCAGCAGCCAGGCGTGCCGGAGCACAGCGGCGACGACGGCGGCGGTGTCCTGGCCAACACGCCGATGCTGCTCGAGCACTGCGTCGATGATCCGCTGGTGCTGGTGCAGAATGGTCGTGGTCTGCGTGATACTTTGACTGGGTTCGGGGCAAAGGTGGCCTGGAGAGAGTATCCGAGTGGAGGGCACTGGTTCAATGCGCCTGCGGGCATGGATGATGCGATTGCGTTTTTGAACGCGGTGCTGCAGCAAACCAAGTAAACTCAGTGGCTAACGCTATTAGCTTTGAGGGAGCTATTCGTCTCAGTGTCAGTATATATTACACCCGCGGCATCTGCATCCCGGACACGGGGGCGTTACTTACACAACGACCCGGATCAAAAAAGCCTGTCATTTATACTCATGAATCGTCAAGTAAGCGCAGAACTGAAATTTCGCACTGTGCGCAGCTCCAAAAGCGACTTGCATGCCAATACCACGTTCCAGTCTCACTAATCCCGAAGAGACGACATGAAAGCTTGCAGTGCTCGCCACGTCCCGCCTCCGTAATACCTGACCGCTTCATCTAAGCCCGGCTGCACGTGCGTCTCCCTCCTACCCACAGCAAACACTCTCGTCTCCGACCTGACCCTCGCAAACTGCGTCTCCGAATCGCCCGCACCCACACTCACGCTCGTCGCACCCGCGTACTCGACTGCAAAGACCCGCGCGTCACGATGCATAATCTCCGAGTCCGACGCCGTCACCAGCAAGCGCTTCACGAGCGGCTTCTCACCGCTGCCCTCTACCCCAAAGACACGCGCCCAGACCTCGTGCGCGTTTGGCGCGGCAACAATTTCGCACCACACATCCTCGACACGGGGCCGCAGCACGCGGACGAGGTTCGCCGTGTGCGGGCCCTCGAGAAAGTCGCACGCGCTGGTGCCGAGGCTCGCGGCGTCGGTCCACGTAAACCACGGCGAGAGCAGCACCACGGCCAGGAACTGGCCGCTGGGTCGCAGGGGCGGCACGTAGGGCGCGGGAGCGGCAATGTGTGCTAGCAGCGAGGCCATCATGTGCGCTCCGGCGCTGTCGCCGGCCAGAACGAGGTCTCCAGGCGGGATGTTCTCCTGCTCGAGGAGGTGGCGCAGCGACTCGACAATCTGGACGAGCTGCGATGGGTACTGCGCCTCGGGGCAGAGCGCGTAGGCAACAAAGATGACTTGGCGCGCGCCGCACGCCTTGGCCATGCTGCGTGCGAGCGCGACGTGGGCGCTCGGCGCAATGGGCTCAACGTAGCCGCCGCCGTGGGCATACACAATGATGGGCCCGTCTCCGCGGCCGTGGCCGTCTTTGTCGTCGTCGTTGCCGGGCTCGCCCGCGAGCCACGGTCCCGAGAAGAAGTGAAGAGTGGGCGACGACGTGGCTCTGCCCGTCGCGGGATTGGCGGCCGTCACTGCGGTATTGATTGGCACCGAAACCTCGCGGTGCTTGATCCCCTCACGCTTCGCGGCGTAACCGCGCATCCGTTCGCTGGACGTCTTTGTGTGGCCCCCCGCGTAGACGATGCGTTTTTGACTCTGAAACACGTTGGAGGTGCGGATGGCAGCGAGGATGGCCTTTTGACGCCAGTGAAAGTCGTACTGCGGATGACTAGGGAGGAAGAACTTGGCAAGCTGGTACAAGAAGATTATGGCTAAAATGAAGTCGCCCACGTTAGCATCTGCATACAAACTTAAAAGCAAGAAGCGCTTCTGGGCTTTTTGTCCGGGCATGGGAATTGTGCCTTTCAACTCACGATATATCGCCATGATACCAACCACCTTGAACCAATCGCCAGTCGTCAACGGCCTGGCGCCTATTTGGTCAATATCTTCGTCGGTAATCATCTCGTACTTAGGACACTAAAAGAAGCACCGCGTTGAAGATGTAAGAAAAAGGATGAAAAGATGCACGTTGCCCGACTAGTGTCAGAGTCAAATGTTTGCCGACGGGAAATCGTGCGTGGCATGTCGCTCCCGAGAAGCAAACAAGGGGCTTTGAATGGCGTATGAAGTAGAGAAGCTGTGGAGCTCACAGGCTTGGCAGAGTTCTTGTTAAGAAGCGTGTAATAAGTAAGTAAGCGGGAGTGATCGGCCCATTGACTTTGGATTATCAGACAACTAATTATAGTATGCACCCTAGCCCCATAGATGAGATACAAGATCGCCATGCCGATCCATGGAAGTGGAACAGGCCGTCTCCAGAGTCCTATCGAGGCAGCAGCTACAGGCAACGGCACAACAGTCACAAAGAAAAGTGATTTGGAATGACAACGGGCGGAAAGCCATGGGTCGGATCTCTGCGGTTAGCAAATACTGTCGCCTATTCCGTGAATGTGTCCCTGGTCCATCCTGTCCGGTAGCTGATAACCCTTGTTTCCACTTATACATTCGACGCACTAGCAAGCCAAGATCGACCAGACACGCTTAGTTCGAGGTTGGTCCGTCTCGGCCAGCCACCGGCACAAAAAACAAAGAGAGCGGGCCGCTCCATCGCCGACGCCTCCTTCAAAGGCAATACAGTGGGCGGTCCTGGGATGAGCCTCTCGTCCCGCTTGCGCTTCCCGGCGCTTGGTCGATGTCGATGGCGTCAGCTGTAGTTGACGTCTGTTTTCGGCTCGTCCATCCATCTCTATTGCCGTATTGACGGCTGTAGCTAGACAACCATCTGTTTCGCTTATCGAGTCATGTGTCGTGAGAGTCGGACGATCCCGTGACTGAATATCCAATCGCACGACAAGAAGATGGGAATTCTGAGACTGTCCGAGGTCTCCTTGAAGTGAGACAACTGTGCATTCGTACTGAAGCCTGGTGTGGGCTGCAGTCGGTAGCCTGCCGTCTGCATGCTGGCTCCTGAGCGTGCGTCTTTTGCAACCCTTTTACCAGCTGTAAAGGTGAGAAAATTGCTCGAGGATGAATAATAAATTGCAGTTCATATTACATCAATTCTTTCAAGATATCATTCGATACAGCACAAAGTAATGAAGCACCGTCGTCAAAGTTGGTTACATGCTCAGTATGGTATAGAGAATACCAAGGACTTGACTACAGTCCTTTGCGGCCTCAGTTTCTCCCCCTCGCCGCTTTTATTATTGCGCATTGAATCATCTTGTTTCGGTCATTTTGGCGGTCAGGCAGGCAAGCGGAGCAACGTGCACTGGTACGCCGACCAGAGTATTAGAATGGCGAGATGGCGGCGGGCTCAATTTGATGTAAGTCTTAAATCTGCATTACCTATTATATCATCAAGAGAATGGTAATATTTAGGGAAGAATACTACTCCGATGAAGAATTCTCTTGGAGAGAAAACTGGGCGCACAGCAGGCTCTTTTTGAAGATACACACACAAGCGCTGGTTCCGCCCCTACCCGAGTGACATTGATAGAGCAGTTTCTCATCAAGGTCTGTACGGTGCCGGACTCGCCGGCCCCTCATGGCGAATCTTGCTCGCAGGAAATGGTAGACTACACGGCCAAGTGAAGTGCTAATTTACGCGCAAGGATTAATTACACGCAGTCGCGCGAGATGGTCCCTGACGAGATGGCAGCTAGAGAGCGCCTCTATCACATGCGGCCTCTTTTCCGGTCGTCGCCCTAGTCATCCGCTACTCGGCTTTCAATGTCATAGTGGTGGATATTTCTACAATTCCCGTCCTTATTGTCCGCGCCGGCGTCGAAGAATGATCATGGTGGCGGTACCGAGAAAATTCATGCGACAACGATGGAGGTTTTCAAAGACAGTGACGACTGCGCCAAGGAAAGAATTGCGTTGGAAATCGCCGAGTCGTCGAAATCACAGTGTCTTTGTGCTGCTTCCCCACGGGGAACTGCGGAGCATATCATGAAGGGGGGGTTCTTGGTGGTGTTGCGGAATTTGTTGATCAACGCTATCTAGACGGTGCAGCAGGGGACAACTCCAAAAAAGGACAAAAGTGGACCCATACTGCTGCCTAAGGTATCAAGCCTGCTGCCTCTATTTTTACTAGTGTGGATGAATCAGGTAGTATTTGAAGCAAAAAGGTTTAATATAATATATATTGTGCGACGGTATCCAGACCGATAGGTCGATTACTTGCTTCCGCCCAGCCAGTCGCGTGAGCGTTGTTGGCTTCAAACCCTTTCTTGCCTCTCTCCAGGTGCAATCGATCATCCCATCGTACAGCGACTCCATAGCTAGGTGCTGGGGCCCCATCATCCGGTCTGCCAAGGATGGCAGGCTACGGCTACCGATTCGATACAACTGCTATCAATATCAACGTACAGCGCTAGCGACATGTGTTGCCGCAAACACTGGCGCATTGAAGACGCCGAGAATGCCAGCCTCTTCTTGTGCCCAAGCAAGCCGCCTTGCCGCCCTGGCCGGCATTTATATCATTATTATCGAGCTAACCCAACCTATTGTCCTCGACGTTCTGACGTAAATATTACACGTTCATTTTCCCCCTCCCCCATCGGGCCGTAGTCCCGCTACAGGGTTTAATTGCCCAGCCAATGGGCGGCCTCGGACCTCCCCGAGAGCTTCCTCCCCAGGTTTTGGCAAAGGTTCCTCCTCCGGTCATCTCATGACATCGTACGACACAAGCCAAGCCGAGTGAATGAAGCATTGCACAGTGAGCAATGAGCGACGGTGTGAATAGCCGCAGCAGCTACCGGCCGCTACTACCGGCCACTACCGGAGGTTCTGCTGGTGGCCACAGCGGGCGCGGCCCTGGACCTCCTCCGCGTGTGACTTCATTGCCCAAGAAAAGACAAGCAGTTTCCATTGCCTGTGATGCTTGCCGAAGCCGAAAGATCAAGGTTCGAGGCAAAGACAGATCGAAATACATCAGCCGCCATGTCCCTCACTAACCGAAGCGCAGTGTGATGGCCAGCAAACCTGCTTCACTTGCCGCAAAAACCAGATAGAGTGCACGTACAAGACTCTGCGAGCATCTCCATCAACTCAGGAACTACAGCGCAAGTATGCAGAGTCTGAAAACAAAGTAAAGAACTTTGAGGCCTTCATTACGCTGCTTCGCTCGCACAAGGAAAAGGAGGCCATGGAAATCTGTAAACGAGTCCGAAGCGGTGTCGACGTCGAAACTATTCTGAGCCTCGTTCAGGATGGCGATCTCCTCGTGCAGATGCATCTGCACCCTGAGACGCAGTTTCAATATACATTTCCTTACATTCGACACATGCCAGCGTTTCTATGTCAGCCAGATAACGTCTATCTAAACTCCCCTCTCTATCGATCAACCCGAACCGAACAACGTACGGATACGACAAACGGTACAACTAGCAACGACTTAGGCGTACAATATTTTATTCCTCACCATGCGGCAGAGCTAGTGGATCCCCGCTTTGGCTCGGTCAAACTATCCGAGTGGACGGCAGTGACTCGGGATAACGCCTTCCTCACCCACCTTCTCAAGATCTATTTCCAATTCGAGTTTCCTTTCTTTCCGTTTTTCCACAAAGACTATTTCCTGGAGGATTTGATTGCCGGATGCGAAGAATGCTGCTCATCCCTTTTGGTGAATGCTATTCTCGCAGCCGCTTGTGTAAGTCCCTGCAGATTTCCCGATGGGATCAATCCGGCTCACAGTTGAATCCAGCATGGCTACCGTAATGTCGAAAACCGCGCCGAGTTTTGGGATCCAAGCACCATGGGATACCGCTTTCTTGCGGAATGCAGGCGACTCTGGGAACTAGAAATCGGCAACAGCAGTCTAACGAATATCCAGGCAGCAACCATCCTGTCTCTCACGTACAACATGAACGGCTTGGACAAGGTGGGGTGGACATACATGATACAGGCCATAGCAGCCGCGGAAAGCATAGACCTTTTCGGTGACGTGCCGGATTCCGACAGCCAAAAGATCAAGGTGGTGAAGACGTTCACTGCCTGGGGGCTTTACGGCTTCCAAGCGTAAACAGCACCTTTACTCTTGTGCAACCGGCGAACTGGAGCTGACGACTATTTTCAGGTTCAGCTGTTTTCATCTTTTCAAACCGCCCGTTGTGAGGCATGCGCCGCAAGCAATACTGCCAGATCCTGCCACCCACGCAAAGTGGTATGGGGAGCTGTGGCTAAGCTATCCGACAGATCAGAGACTACTGCCCATGTGGCATGGCTATACTTTCAAGGCAACGGCCGAGTTTCGTGTCATCTTCAACGACATGGCGTGGCAGGCTTTTGCTGAAGGCAGAAAGGGTCTTTCACGGAAGGAACAAGTCCATTTTCAAGAACGTCTCAACACGTGGTACAACAATCTGCCTCGCCAACTTTCAGCTAATGAAGTTCTGTTGCCCAGCCACTTGAAAATGCAGTATGTTTTTCTTTTTCCGGCTACACTAGTTCATTTAGCCTCATGGCGTTCTAACTGCTGCTTATTAGTATGCATTATCTTAGCGCATTGATATTTATCCTCGACCCTCTAAGCTCCTCCGCCGATGAGTCCTCCCAGGATCAAACATTATCGGCCGCAACTGTCCTGGCACTCGCCAAGATAAAGCTAGAGACTTTGGTGCGGCTGTATTATGTTCATCACGGTTTCGACTCCCACGACGTCTTTATGATGCAGTTTCTCATGTTCCTCGGGTTCATGCACATTAGATCGATCGCTACTTCCCCGGCGGGCGAACTAAACGACGCCTATCGCTCCACCATTTACCTTGTCGCGAAAGGCCTTCGAACTCAAGGGCAAAACTACTACTTGGCAGAGGTGATTTACAGAATGATGAGAGACGCCATGAGTAGCTCGGATCAAAAGTTTCTAGGCACCATTCTCGACGTCAGCGTCGATGACGATGTCAGAAAGTCACTCATATCGCGACATACTCGGTCGGCCTTGCCAATTGATATCTTTAGCATCAATGAGGATCCAGAGAAACAAAGACTCAGTAACCTTATCAATGTTACTGTCGAAACGACTTGAGAACAGACCTAGGAAGACTCGCCCACATGGAATTCGGCAAGTATGCAAATATCCGTCCAATTGTAATGAACAGGAACAGGATGTGGCCGAGCGAAAGACCACTCTTGAAGGAAGAGCTACTCGCACCTCGGTTGATTTAGGAGCTTTTTGTCTTGGAAAACCCTTCTTATGAAATGTACGCATGGCTCGTTCTCACTATCTTCTTGTGCTGAAATAAACTCCTTGTTGAGCGGGAAGCATATTGGCAGCCATTGTCAAAGTACAAAGCGTGCTCACAGCTTGGTGGACCTTTTCTGGCAGTCAAATTGTTAAATTCCAACTAGTCACATTCTGCATTGTCGCATTAGTTGAATTCGATTGTCTCCTCGAGTTAGCTCGGTTGATACAACCGGGACTTCAGAACTTAGACTGCCACTTGGCATTAATCACTGCTCACAGATCCCCAAAAGGCGGGAAGATGTACAGGAGAGGGAGCCTAATCTGAATGCACCAATCGGCTGGAGCACGTCCAGCGCAATGCGTGACGATTGACGCGACGGAAGTTGTCTCGATCAAGTTGAGCAGTCATTTTCACCATATTTCAGGTCTTTGATTCCAGGGGTGAATCGGCTGCGTCAGTTACTGTTCCCAGGCGGCAAGTCGTGGAGAAACGAGAATCTTGGACTATACGCTCGTGTGAGGCAGTTGCTGCGAGATGCCCAAAAGGATGCGGAGGTAATGTGAGGGCACATAGTGAACGTCAAGTCCAAGAGGGTCAGACAGGAACAGTTGGTCAATCAACAGCCAGTGAATCGACAGCCAGTTGATCAACGGCCAGTTAATCATTACCAGCCGCAATTTTGCTGCTATTTGACCGGCTACTGAATCAACTGTCAATTGAGACTAGCTTTGACGCATAGATCAGTCCATTTACTTCGTACAGCAACTCTCGATATACACCAAAGTCTTCTATTAGGCTACTATACCTTGACAAACACCTTTTTGTTGACTCGCACTCTTGCAATTAGAACCAAAAGCGCCGAGACAAGACTTAGAGAGCCGCCGTAAAACATGGCAGGTCGATACGCCGTCAGGCCCTTTTCAGCACCGCCAAACGCCTCGAGCAAATAGCCAGCAATGGGGGCGCCCTGCACCAGAGACTGTTAGCAAAAAAAAAAAAAAAACAATACGAATAGCGAAACGCTTCCTGAACTACGCACCATCAAATACCCCCCGATCCATCCCGTGATGATCATGCTCATGACCACGCCCACCCGCGCGCTGCCAAAGACGTTGCTGGCCACAGTCGGCATGGTGCAGAAAAAGCCGCCGTTGGAGAGGCCGTTGACGACGACAAACAGCGCCAGGGGAGCCAGCGTCGTCGACGCCGGCCAGATGGCCAGCATGCTCAGCGCCGTCAGGACCAGGGACGTGAGGAGCACGTTGATGGCGCCCATCATGTCGCAGAGGTAGCCGCAGACGATGCGGCCGACCGCCGACGACAGGGTGAAGCCGGCAACGAGGCCAGCGCCGGTCGACGACGAGAAGCCGAGCGAGTTGGCGTAGAGCGGGAGAAAAAACGGCGGCACGTAGAGCGGAAAGGTGCCAATGGCTGTGGCGGCGCAGATGAGGACAAAGTTGGCCGACTTGAACATTTTCCTTTTTGGCAACGCCAGTGTAAGAAAGGGGCATCTTTTTGGTCAGAGCATCCGCACAACACACACAAGAACTCACCACTCGATAAACTGGCGCCGCGGTAGGCGGGTGCGCTCCTTCATGATCCAGGCGGCGGGCAGTCCCGTGGCGAGCGTCGCGATGCCGAGGACGCGATACGCCATGGTGAGACCAATCTTTTCAATCAGAGGATCCAGCGCAAAGCTAATCGCGGCACCGCCGAGGCCGCTGCCTGCGAAAATGAGACCGTTTGCCAAACCTCTCTTTTTACTAAAATACTGTGATGGAATCGCCGTAATTACCTAGACCACGTTTTGTCAGCACAAGGTAGTATAGTTCAGTCGCAGTCATCACCACTTACACAAAAGATGAAGCTGTTTAGAAACAATGTCAGTTCCTTTTTTTTTTCTTTCTTTTTTTTTTAAAGATATTAGCAAAGAAACTCATACCTGGCTCCGAGCCCAAACATGACCCCGGACGTCACAAACAGACCTCCCAGGTTACGCGTCGTGAAGCTGCTCAGAATCTCACACCCGCCCATCAGCGCCACGCCCGTCAGCGCCGTCCGCCGCGGGCCAAGACGCTGCAGCAGCCAGGCATTGGCCGTCGCGCACAGCGACACCATGGCCGCCTGCAGCGAGCCGATAAAGGACACGACGGCCGGGCCCGCGAGCCCGTCGCGGACCAGCGTGCGCTGAATCACGCCCCAGGCGTAGGTCGTGCCGACACCCCACCACATGAGCACGCAGCCGCTCGCGACAATTGCCCAGCCGTAGCCGCCGTCGGGCGCGTCCGAGTCGGCCGCGCGCGATGCGGCGAGTATTTCTTCCTCTTCCTCCGCGGTGCGGCCGGCGGCGGCGGCGGAGGATCTCGTACGGCTGGTGGTGCCGACGGCGGCGTTGGGCCGGCTAGAAGCCCAGCCGACATTGTCGGTCAGCTGGATAGACGTGGTCGTCGTTGAAGACATATTCAAACTCGATGCCGTAGCTAGTTGTTTTTTCGACTATACCACTTTCAAACGGCATGCGTTGCCGTTTTTTATGTAAAAGTAGTGACTCACGGTTAGAAACAAACCTTAATCATAAATAATGGCAAGATTGCCGATCGCGGCTGTTGACGGTTATGGGCTACGGGCCAAAGGGCGTAAAGTTGTCAATTTCGACCCACCAACTGCTTCTTTTGGTCAGACTGTAACCAGCATTCTTTCGTCTTTATCATTGTAAGCTGCCAAAATAAACTTGTAAGCTCGAGCAAAAAGAGCCAAGGCTGAAGATGAAGTCTCCAGACGCCAAACATGTTGCTGATGTCTTCCTTGCTCTTTCAAATTCTCTTTGTGACAACGCCCACTATTGGTTGGTTGGTTCAGATTCCTTATATTTCAATTAGTCTTGGCAGTCTCCAGACTTTGGGGTAAATGTCCACATATTTTTTGTTCTCTTGTTCCTCTAATCTTCATCGTTTCATATACTCGATTCTTCCTTTGCTCTCTTGTGTCCTGTTCTCTTCTTCCTCGGTTCTCTCCATATCTAATTTCTAGCTTTCTAGAGCCTCAGCTCATCATCTCTCAATCACCTTGTACATGTACACCGTCGGAACCTCAATAGATATTCCCGTCGCCGGGTCCGTCTCCGCATAGTATCCCAGCGACTTCCTCCCCTCCATCCTCGCGCATGCCTCCTCCTTCTCCGGCAGCGCCATGTCCCTGTAATCCTGCCGCGCGTACCACGCCTGATTGGTCTGAACCGGCGGCGCCTCTGCCGGCGGCTCGTCCGTTCCGTAGAGTCTCTGGCTCGTCGCGCGCCGCTGCCACTCCGAACTCGTCGTGTCGAGCGCCAGCGCCGCGCTGCAAAACGGCGGCGCGGCGGCCATGGCCTCGACCTGCGCCATCGCTTTCCGCCCCAGACCACCCGACCGAATTGCCCTGTTCCCCCGTAATTTTCCCATCATTAGCCATGATTTCCATTGCCATTCATGTTTCGCGTCCCCCTAAATTCACACGCAACGTACTTGGAAATGTAAAATGACTTGATCCACAACGTCGCCGGCGGCAACCCAAACAGCACGTTCCGCGCCGGATACTCGTCAAGCGCAATGTGTCCAATCGGGATGAACGCATCGCCCGTTGCTTTCCTCGCCGCCCTGCCCACCCGCGCTGCCGTGTCCTGCAGCGGACCCCTCTCGGCCGCACACTCGGACGTGTGCTTGGCGAGCAGCACCTCTGCCGCGTCGTTGCCGTCCCCAGACGACAGCACGACCCAAAAGAGGAGCTTATCGCCGGCTGTCACCCTTTCTCGCCAGTACGATACCTTGTCGACGTCCCAGCCGCACGCGTGCCGCTGCGTCGTCATCCGGTCAGCGTGGCTGTCGCTGGCAGGGTCCCACGGGACGAGGGCGATGCCGGCGCCGGTGGCTGCCGTGGTTGTCGCGTGGCTTCCCATGGCGGTCTGCTGGTGCTGTCAGCTTATTGATCTCTGGAAAGCTGTGTTCAATGGTAGAGGCGGAAGCTACATCTCTACACTTTCACACGTTACCCATTTATTATTTTCCAAAGTCTCACCCTCGTTGTGTTACGGCGCGGGTCTGACGTCGGTTATTATGGATCTCTATGCGTCCCCATCAAAGGAATTGTTAGCAGGCGTGGCAGGTTAGTTAGCCCACCAGCCTTTCTATTTTCAAAACGGTCTTGGAAATTTTCCCGTTATAGTAGCACTAATCGACTCTGTCTCGGAAACTTTCTGCTTCAGTTCTAGCTCATAGCGCGGTCTGTATACAAGCCATCAGAAGCGGCATTCGGTGTCCGATCATCGGCTGGTGATTATGAAAATGCTGGGGCTAAACATGTCAGGACAATCCTCCATGTAAATATGTATTCTTCCTCTACAGGCTTCCAGCTCGCTATCCCATGAATAAACATGTCATTGGTCGCCTGTCGTTTTGCTTTTCTTCTCGCAAATGTACTCACTCTAGATGCTATATCACAATTGAATCATTTGCTCCAAATCCATTCCGTTTTACTTCCTTGGTATAAACTACCGCGCTCCTGTAAATGCCAATTATTTCTCCTCTCCCGCCAACGGTATACGTGCCATCAGTCAACTCCTCTCATTGAATTCATCTATCAGCCTGCGGAGCAAAATCAGCCCGAGAACTGGAATCGCCTAGCTTCCAGTTGTCCTAGACCATCTCTGGGTGCCACGTTTCGTCGTCTGTACGAGTTTGTGAAATCTTGCAACAGAACACGCACATGTCGGAGGTTGCTGGCGTCATCCGTCGAAAGTCGCTCTTTGATCTTGGTCATCAGTCTGTTGGCCTCGACCGGGTTCACAGTACCCTCGGGCAACAACTGAACTGTCTGCGCAACCCATTCGGCGGTTTGTGCGGGAATCATCTCGAAAAGAGCCAAGAGAACACCACTGCCATCAGCAAAGCAGTCTCGTGGGAAAGTAAGCATCATGCCAGCCATGACCTGTTTGACCAGACCCAATCCATGGCTTTGCAGCATATTGAGGATCATGCCCTTAATCTGTTGTGCCGCAGCTTCTGGGAGCCCTTCGCTGCTAGCCGGGTTGTTGCCGCCGTACGACAACAGATCGCGAAGAAAGTGCAACGTTGAGACGAGCGGATCACGCTGCTCAAGCGTCAGCGCATAGATGGCTGCTTCAAAGATTGGAACTAGCAGTGTGGAAGGGATGAGCTTCTGGGGGTAATAAAGTAGAGCATCAATCATGAGACGGAAAAAGTCGTCAATGGCGTCTGGCAAGTCTGTAGGTTGAAGTTCTGTCATGACACGAAGGAACGCGGTGGCTTGTGCCTCAAAAAAGCTGTATATGTTTTCTGTCGTTGTCTGATCCACGTTGTCGCGGTCCTCGGAGAATTCGCGCAGAATGGTGCCAGTCACCCACAAGAAGCATCCCTCACGAGACGTCGTGAAGCCGCTGGCCAGCTTGTTGGCCATTTCGGGCAGTAGAGGCGCCATTGCCGTGCGGTACGACACAATCATATTCCTCCAACAGCGGCATATCCTCTCGCAGATGGGAGTAAAGTCCAGAAAGTTTTCGAGGACTGTCGAGAGGATAGAAAAGACTTCTTGCCAGTACTTGACAGCCGGGTTGACATCGCCGGGATTCACTGCAGGCGTGACATTTTGGACAAATACGGTGATGAGTTGGAGATGCTCTGCTACGTGTCAGCAAAAATCGAGTGGCTTGTTGGAAAAGGCAACGTACCAGCCAAAGCAATTTTGCTTTCTTTATCAGTTGCCTGGTTTGCCATGGTCATCAAGCGCTGGATGAGAGGGTCACAGTACATCTTGAGCAACGTGTATGTCTGATCAGCAGGTTGCACAGCAACCACACTGGACACACCATCTGTCACTTCCTCCTTGCTCTGGTTTGGCAGTTTGTCAAGAACTTGGTCATAGAACGTCTGAAGCTGCAGAACCTGCCCGCTTAGCAGGTCTCTACAGTCGGTGCAAAAGAACTTGATGGCCAACGCAGCAGCTCGAACAATCTCCTTGGAGTCGGCCTGAAAGGCGTTGACAATGTAGTTGAACTGCGGCTCCAGGTATTCTGGGTGAGCAGCCGTCCACTCGGTGTAACGACCAAGCACCATGATGGTGGCAAACTTGAGCTTCTCGTGGTTGGGAATTTGAACCAGCAGCGGCATAAGCTGCGGAAGAACAATCTCCTCATCTCGATCCACTATCCGTCCGAGAGCCCGCATTGCAAACAACGGAGCCTCGAGCTCTTGCCAGTTAGGCACATTGGTGTCATTGACTTGACTGGCGTGGTTCTGCATCCAGACTTGGATAGCACTGAGCACCTTGGTCAAGCATTCTGTGACGCCCATGACTTCGCAAGAGTCTTTGAGTGTGTCTCCCATTTGATGACGGAACTCTCTAAACTTTTCCTCTTGTTCGCGGTCACCATCAAAGAGATCGCCTTCATTTCCAGAGTCCGGTCGAGGGAATTGAAGGTGCTTCAGCAGGATGTCAACAAGTTTAGAATAGACGTCGACCAATTCTAATCGGCTCTGAATGTAACGTTCAAGCACAAGATACTGCTTCAGCTCGTACCAGAAAGGAAATGTGTACTCGATGACATCTTGGTCTTTGTCTCGAGCAGCACACTCGAGTACAGCCTCAACCAACAGTCTGAAGTGGGAAGGCTGGCGGGCAATGGCAACAGCCCAGCATTCTGCGGCGGTGGCAAATACTTTTGTCAGCGCTTTCAGCGCCTCCGTGTCTTCTTCCTCCACCACTGTAGCGATGCGAGGCTGCAGGTTGACGATGCGAGGGAAAAGGATCTGAATAGTTTCTTGACTTTCGTCCACGTCGCGCGTTTCTCGTATCATGACGCAGAGACACTCGGATGCTTCTTGGCTGCATTCGTCTGCAGTGACACCATTGAAGACAACATCAAGCAGTGGAGAATTGGCGATGCTGCCGACAGGCACTTCTCTAAGCCACGATGTGATGCATTCCATGAGTTGCGGGTTACGAGCAGCAGCCGCTAAAATGAAGGTCAGTAATGTTCAAATTGGCTGCGACTTGGGCAATACGAACGCGAAGATTGTGAGTAATTGATTAGCAGTTGCACAACTCTGTCTGTATTGTCCGCCAGTAACACCTTTGAGCGGTCCGCAAGATCATCTTCCTGTATCCCACACATTAATTAGACTTCACGTTGAGAACGAACGGCATCTGGCCGATTGAAGGAAGTCGGAGTCGGTTGTCGTCGAGTCGCAGTATCCACATACAGACAAGGTAATTTTCCGGCCCTCGGTGACTTCTTCGGGGAGCACGCGCAGAAAGTCGAGGATGCAGGCGTGGCTCTCGGGGCTATCGCTAAGGGACTGAACCACAGAGGGCAAGACGTCGTTCCAATCCTTCATCTGGATGGCCAGTATTGCGAGGCAAACGCAGAGCTGCACGCGGATGGGTTTCGGTCCAACGGCAAACTCCTTGAGCAGCATAAGAATCTGGTTTCGCAAAGCGGGAAGTTCGGTCGTGGGGACTTGAGTAGCGAGGTCATAAGTGATCTGCGACTTGTGAGCCATCTGATCTGATCGTATCACATGGAGGAGGCGGGAAATACCTTTCCGCGGAGTGTGATGGCGGCAAACAGTGTTGCTTCTGGTTCAGCCTTTGACTGCAAGATGCCAATAATGGTACCCCAAGAGGTTTTCTAAGATGGTTAGAATGTGTGACAGGCCATTAAACGAGCAGTCAGGAACCAACAGATTTTTGAAAGCTCTCTAGGTAGGCATGTGCCTTTTTCTTTGCGTCCTGCTCCCCGCTCCGCATCGTCATGACGGCAGCCAAGACGTCGGACAGCGAGAAGCTGTCCTGCGCTCCGTTGGCAGCCATGGTTGTGGAGGTCCGTAAGTCGAAGCTTGTAAGAAGGCTGAACCTGGCTCGGCAGCTTGGGATCGAGACTTTGTATCAGATTAGGGGCAGCGGCGCATAGAAGTGTGGTGGTGAGGTACCGCAAGTCGACTTTGCTGGAAGTGGTACAGAAAACAAGAGCAGCGGGGGGCTAGTAGGAGCTGAGCAGAAACAAAGGGAATGGATGCGACAGAGCTGGTCGTCGTCTTGCAAAGATCAGGTGACAGAAGTCGGCCTCGAGAGGTAATAAATCTTGGTGTTGTGATGTCTGTTTACAGGCCAGAGTGATAAAAAGCAGAAAGCCCACCTCGACCTTGAAGTCTGGCAATAATATGACATGGGGTTCATGGCCTTTGGCGGGGCAATCGCAGTTGCAGGTGGCGAGTTTTTCCGCTCCGGTCGACGTCATACGAAGAGCGCAACTGGCCACGAGAACGGCAGAAGGTTTAGAAAAGCCAAGCAGGACGATTATGCGTTTGTCGACTGAAAAGTTGTTACACTTGCATTTTTTCTGCCATAACCATATTCAGGTGCTGATGGCGCTATGTATCGCTGATGGGACTGACTGATAGGTGGGGGTGGGGATAGATTTCCAACCAGTGTCATCCAGGCATGTTTTGACAGAGAACATGGCAAGCACAATTCGGCTCTGATTACATGTGAAATATCCTAAAATTTATTTTAGGCTTCCTATGTCTTTGTTTCGCCACTGCCAAGAATTAAGCTATGCAATCGTCTATCAAACATACCCATCGGGACTTGTCCATCTCCAGGCTCTAGCCACTGCTCCGTCAAAGCCAAGCCAATGAGGCGCAACGACTCGCCATGGCCGCCATGCTCAGCGACTCTAGCAAAGTATCGGTTCAAGAAGAAGTCGTAGAATCCTTTTCCATGCCCCAGGCGCCGTATACCAGCCCCAACCTCAGCATCTGAGTCAAAGGCGACGCCCGGAACCAGCATCAAATCCAGGGTAGCCGGGGAGGGGCCAAATTTGCCGGGTGAGTCGCCCAATATTCGCTCACGACCAGCAACGGCGGCATCATCGATGCTGGGAATGCCCCATCGATCGCGGCCTAGAGACTCGTAATCCTGAATGCTGCGTAGTTGCACCATGTCCATGATGCGAGCAGGTGTGCCGGGCTCGGACAACGTTGACCTGTGAAGGTAAGGCACAAAGACTTGTTTGCCAGCATTGAGAGCGTGGCGAACAATGGCATCGGTTTGAACTTCTGCTGCTGGCATGGCAAGGTAGATGCTTATGCGTTTGGCTTCTCTGTATTGCTTTGAAGCCTGCAGGGTGTCAAAGACGGCATGACCTATCGATTAAGTTGCTTTATTAACATGGCTTACGAAGCAATGCCAGCTGTGTCTTCTTACTTTGAGCTTGAACAGCATCTTGCGAGAGGCTAGCGAGACGCTTCTTGATCAATGTTCTCAGCTGCTGTTTTGCCGCAGCGACTGGTGTCGCCATGATGATTGCTGGTGAATTTTAAGAGCAGCAAGGCAAGCAAAGCCCATGGCGCCCGTTAGTAGCGACGGAGTGGTGCGGCTTCGGCCACTAATCAATTTCGATGCTGGCCGGAAATAGTCGCTGTATAGATGGGATCCACACCTTGATTGAAGCGAATTAGGCCTGATGAATATTTTTGAACAACTACCTAATCGGTAAGCAGATTTTCTAGGTGAATCATTGAATCAGTTCTAAATACAGTGGCTCGTGGTGGTATACGGTTTTAGCGCCCGTTCAGCGCTCTTTGAGCGCCTCGCCAGAGCAAAGAGTCACAACAGTATTAGGGCCCGATCAACCCAACCAAAAAGAGTCAACTAAAACAGCAGTCAGGAATCGCCAACCATTCTTTTTAAGGTTGCAGATTAAAATAGGTGCTAAGAAGTGATGTCTAATACGCCTTCCCTGATTCGTCAGACTTTGGGCTGGACCAAATGTCACCCAGTTGAGACCCTTGTCCAAGTACGCTCCTAACAGTCTAACTAATGTCTCACGTTGACGGATATCTGTTCAATGTAACGTTTTACAAACAAAGCGGTGGCCGGATAGTCTCATGAAATCGATGGAATAATTCAAGGAAATAGGGGTGCAAGTTTTGCGAAATGTCCACTTCCTATCCGCACAAATTACGGAGTACTCTGGGTCGTCTTGCATCTGCTATCATCGTCATTGTCTCATATACATGCGCCAAGGTAAACCAGGTATCCGGTCAGGCTCACGTTATACTTACAGAATATTCCCTTTTCGGAAGTAGTACTCCGTAGACTGGTCAAGATCGTCACTGGTCGCCTCTAACTATTTTCAAGAAACATAGTATTTCTTTCGGTTGGCCATGTGCGATTGCCGACTAATTATAACTGACTGTTGGCTGGATTACGTAGCGTAGAAATGACAATACGGCTGTCACGGTTAATAAGACCCTTTATCATATTGCACCATTCTTCCGGGAGCTGGATGTACCACATTATTTAGTAGCATTGAATCGTAGGTTTTGATGCCGCGAGCCGTCCCTTGCATACCTAATGAGCAGAGTTTCTGCGTGGCTTGCAGCGCTGTACCCCATTTCGTCAGCGTCTGCACTGCTTCCGGCCATCAGCCATCTGCTCGTCCTGCGCCTTATCAGCCGTTTGCTCATCTTCATCATCAACGATCCAAACGACAGCTCGGCACATGACGACTTAGACACTGCAGCCTGATTAGCCTTATTTTGCACCGATATTCCGAGCGAGCTCCGCATATCCGTCATTCGCCTGGTTTGCCTGACCACTTTCGATGCCCAGCAGCCACAGGCTGTGCGTATACGAAGTACAGTTAACAGCGCTAGCAAGCATCCCGCTGCACAACGTCGTCACATCTCGTCAATCGATTTCGATAGAGTCATTCCTTCGGTTGCTAGATTTGCTGCGCCGTCTTGGCGAGAACTATCTCGAGACCCTGTCGTCCGCCTGCCTGAGCTGCATACGCCACGCGACCCTGCTCCCGGCTGCTGCAGGTTGACTCGCGTCCTCTCGGCAGTCATTTATCAAATTTCCTGCAACGTCTTCTTTTTGCACTAACAACACAGCCAGCCTCGACAGTTTTATCTTTGTCGACGCATTGTCAAGTCTTTGATATCACATCTGACTCGATACAACATCCCTCCCTGTCCCTCAACCCTTCCCTTGGCTCCCAACCGCCCTGGCATTCCAGGTTTCCAACCCACTCAAACACCGGCCCACTGAGGCTAGCATTCACAACATCCCACCATCTCCTCGTCAATCCACGCTTCTGTGGACCGTTGATGGTTACCCATTGGCTCGTCGCAGGGAGACTCTTTGAAATTCCCAGGCTACCGCGCGGTGACGGGCATCATACGGGTCCCATTTCTGCAGCTGATGCCCAAGGCGACATAGACCAGCTAGAGCTGAACTATCCCTTGCAGTCGGACGCCAATTTTCTCCTTCCAAGGCCCGCCAGCTAACTAGCGAACTAGTTTCTTTAGTTCCGGTCGTCTCCCATCCAGTCAGTCGTGAGGTTAACTAGCGGTGGGAAGCCCCCCTCCGACTCTTCGGCTGGCCCGCCATGAAGGACGCTCGCCGTTCGCCGCCGCCGGCCAGAGACAATCCCGAAACCACGCTCGCCAGCGCAACCACACCACCTATAGCCCTTGTTTCGCAAAAGCACTCCACGGCTATTCAGGATCGGCGTAACGCCAGCCTTGATAAAAGCGCTGCCCTTGATACCCTGGCGACCGCGACAGCTGCATTGCCACACCAGCCCACCGTCGCATCATCCCACCAGCCGCCACCGTGCCGACACCAACCGGGACCTTCGTCGTCGCCTCTTAGAGAACACGTCGATGCTCTAAACTCCCCTTCGCAACATGCTCGCAACATTTGGCCTGCAGAGTCAATAGCCGCAGCTGACCCAGATTCCGGGTCTGAGCTTGAGCTCACCGACTTTGACATGGTCAAAAAGAAGAAGTCTTTTCGCCTCGACAGGCGGCCGTCTTCGCGCCAGGACACCACGACCTATGGCGCCGTGAGCCTCTCTCCGTACCAAAGCCAGTCACCATCTGAAGCCGACTCCGAAGAATACAGACCCCGCCCCAGCTATGCTCGCGACACGAGCCGAAGCCAACGATCGGCTATTTCACGGTCATCCTCCAGGGTCTCCGAGGACCTCGACGGCGCCATCCTCGTCTCCGGAGTTGAAGGCCGTTTCGGTCTCGCCGAGACACCGCTCGTCGATACATTCAGCAACGGGAAGCCTGACGAGGATATCGATGAAGAAGAAGCCTTCTCTGTCCAGGACGACACGTCGACCATTGACGAAGAAGACGAAAACTCTCCACATGAAGCCGTTCGAGCCTCTGTACCTCCCACTGACGATACCACCTTGTCCATAAATACCCCGCGAATGTGGTGCCTGTCTGTCATCTTCTCAATCTTGGGCTCATCCACCAATTTGTTCTTTTCTCTGAGATACCCTAGTGTCGCCATCACGCCCGTTATTGCGCTGCTACTGGTGCACCCCCTTGGATTGTTCTGGGATGTGGCTCTCAAGCGATCTTATGATCCTGAAGAAACATTCGTTGATGGCGTACGATGCTCAGCTGTCCCCGACGAGAATGAGCCGCCGGCGAGACGAACAAAGACTCTTCGCTCATGGCGGCAATGGTTCGCGCAGGGCCGCTGGAATGAAAAGGAACACACCTGCGTTTACGTGAGCAGCAATGTCGCCTTTGGCTTCGCCTTCGCTACCGATGTCATTGTCGAGCAGACGAAATTCTATAACCAGTCTGCGCCAATTGCTTACCAGCTCCTGCTTACTATTTCGACTCAAATCCTCGGCTACGGCTTCGCAGGTATGGCCCGCCGGTTTCTCGTCCGTCCGAGTGGCATGATCTGGCCGGGAACGTTGATGTCTGCCGCCATGTTCTCGACTCTTCACAAGCAAGAAAATAAGCCCGCCAATGGCTGGACAATCAGTCGCTGGAATTTCTTCTATATTGTCTGGATAGGCGCCTTTGTGTTTTACTTCCTACCAGGGCTGCTGATGCCAGCCCTCAGTTACTTTAGTGTGATTACTTGGTTCGCACCCAAAAACGTCGTCATTGCGAACCTCTTTGGCGTTACCTCTGGCCTTGGTCTATTTCCCATGACTTTTGACTGGGCTCAAATCACATACGTCGGCTCTCCTCTTCTTGTGCCGTTCTGGGCGGCCGTCAACGTAGTCGCCGGCCTCGTGGTTGTCATGTGGTTTATCGCACCTCTTTGCTACTATGCTAATGTTTTATACTCGTCATACATGCCGATTCTCTCTACCGCTGTTTTCGACAACAAGGGCAAAGTCTACGACGTCAGCAGGATTCTTACATCCGACTTCTTGTTCGACCGCGAAGCCTATCGCAATTACAGCCGAGTCTTTTTGCCCGTTACTTATATGCTGAGTTATGGTGTACAGTTTGCCGGTCTTGCGGCGCTTCTCACTCATACCATGTGCTGGCATGGCCGTGACATCTGGCATACATGGAAACGAGCCCTCGCTGAAGCCCGTGAGGAAAACAAGGCCGCTTATGAGCCCCTCTCGGGCGCGCCGACCGAAGACGGTGACGCAGAACCAGATACCCTGTCACGCCGTGAGAGTCATGGCGATCGTTCCACGCACTCTGGCTATGATGACCTCCTTAGCCGAGAAGACATCCACAGTCGGCTCATGAAGCGCTACAAAGACGCGCCTCTAAGCTGGTACGTTCTTACGTTCCTCTCCATGACGGCCGTCGGCATCTTCATTGTCGAATACTACCCCATCCATTTACCCTGGTACGGACTGTTGCTGGCTCTCGCCATTGGCGCCATCTTCTTCATCCCTAACGGCATCATCATGGCCGTCACCAACCAGCACAGCAGCATCTACCTCATCTGTCAACTCATCTGCGGTGTCGTCTTCCCGGGTCGCCCCATAGCCAACATGGTTTTTGTCACGTACGGCTACATCTCCTCCGCGCAGGGCATCAAGTTCGCCGCCGACCTCAAGCTCGGCCACTACATGAAAATTCCGCCTCGCATCATGTTCATAGTACAAGTCGTCGCTACTTTTGTTTCGTCGGTCACGCAGATCGGTGTTCTTAACTGGATGTTTGTTAATGTCCGTGGCATCTGCACCGCCGAGGCCGTCAACGGCTTCACCTGCCCCATTGCGCGCGTCCACTTCAACGGCTCCATTCTCTGGGGCGTTGTCGGCCCCGGCGAGTTCTTCGGCCCCGGCGCCATCTACCGCGCCCTCGTCTGGTGCTTCCCGCTGGGCGCGCTGCTGCCCATCCCGCTCTGGCTCTACAGCCGCCGCCGCCGCGGCAGCATCCTCCGCAAGGTCAACCTCCCCGTCATCTTTGGCGCTATGGCCTGGATCCCTCCCGCCACTGGCCTTAACTTTTCCGTCTGGGCCCTCGTCTGCTACGTCTTCAACTACGTCATCAAGCGCCGCGCGGGCCCTTGGTGGGCCAAGTACACCATGACGCTCAGCGCCGCCCTCGACTCCGGCCTCGCCTTTGGCATCGTCGTCGTCTTCTTCGGCTTCATCTACCCAGGCTGGATGGCCAACTTTCACTGGTGGGGCACGGAAGTCTACAAACAGGGCTGCGACTGGCAGGCCTGCTCGTACAAAACCGTGCCAGACGGGGGCCATTTTGGACCGCCCGAGTGGTGAGAGCGTCAGCCTCTGAGCGCTGACGCCTCACATGTCCACCACATCTAAGTTCGCATTGCATGCATTAACACCGGAGTTGTTGGGTTGCATTTAGATTTCATCTTGCAGAAATTACACATCATATACGCATTTTTTGAAATAGAGTAACACCTTTCACAAACATAAAACACATGCTTTCGCTTCGGAATAGAATACTTTGAATTTTGTATATGTCTTTTCTTCTGTCGTTGTATCTGCTCCTTCTTCTTTAATGAGGTGAAAGAAATGACACAGACGACACGGTAGTGAGGGATTACTATACACTGAGTTGTTGACACCTCTTCTCCCTATCCATACGAGTCAAGATGATGAAAAACATGACTCTCAAAACGACGTCCTAATCTGCGTGGGTCCATGTGCATCAACTACACTCTGTGCTAATTCATTATCGTCTGTTTATTGCTCCTCTTCCCAGTCCGGGTTCTATTCAGACAAGTTAGCGTCATTGCCACAGCGAGCACAGGTGGAAAACATCTTACCTTGCGCAAAATCACCAAGCCTTCGAGTGTGCTGTTCAAACTAATGTACTGCTCATCCTCGAGCTCTGCTCTCTCACCGTACGCCAAAAGGACTGGTGTGCTCTGCGTCTGCCAGCCGGTAATCGTCTTGGGGCGGCCGGCCTGACCAACCACGTCGACGGCCTGGCCAACGCGCACGTTGACCTTGAGGGGCTGGAGATCCTCGTCGAGCGTCACTAAGAAGCGCGGGTGCATGGCAGTGACGAGAAAGTACAGCAGGTAGTGCGAGTTGGATGTGATAAACTCCTTGGGGTCAATCATGGCCACCATGGTGGAGAGCAGACCGGCGGCGGCGACGCGGGACAGCACCTGGCGGTCAGTGTGGAAGGGGTTGATGGACATGGTGCCCTTGCCCATGTGCAGGAGGCCCTGCGCAATGCGGACCATGAAGAGGGCGTCCTGGTCACGGTGATAGTAGCTGGCCAGCTGGCGGAGGAGCTGTGCCAGACGAGCGTTGTTGGTGCCGGCACCGAGCATGCCCATGGCGAAAATGGCGTTGATGGCGACTTCGGGGTCGGTGTCGTGGCTGTATCGTGACAGAGTGTCGTATACCTTCATCTGGGGGTTGCTGGGACTGATGAGACCCATGGCCAGAGGGACGGCCTTGCGGATGTTGGCCTCACCATAGTGCATAAGGTGACCAAACTGGCGCAAAACCATCTCTTGACCTACATCCTCGCCCATGGCAACGAGAGCGATACCAATTACAGCGTAAGCCTGGAGAAGCTCATCGCCTTTCTTATCGTCGGACTCCTCCTTGTGCTCGTTGCAGATGTGCAGCAGCTCCTGGATCTTGAGCACGGCACCAGTACCAGCCCAGGCGCAAATCTCGGCTAGCACAGCAGTGGGCTTGGCCATAGGATGCTCAACAGCCTTGAGAGTCTCAAGAATCACGTCAACCTCCTCCTGACGCCCGAAGAACAGCAGACCAAGACCCAGGGCCAGGAAGCGAGTCCACTTATCAGTCAACTGGTTCTTGCGGTCATCGTCCATCAGAGTGGTCACTATAGCTTCGCTGACTTCAGGGTGAGAAGACCCAACAAAGACCATACCGCATGCCAAAGCAGCCATGGCAGAAATTTGCATGTCCTGCGAAGAATCGCTGATGATGGGTAAGAGAAGCTCCAATAGTTCCTCTTTATTCGAGCCTGCGTAAGACAATCCGAGTCCCATGATGCAAGCTGTGCGAACCAGAGGGTTGGGCCCTTGAAGCTTCTCGGCATCAGCCAGCAGCGCCAGGGCAGGCTCCGACTCCACACGAACTCCAGAATTCATAATACCAATAGCAAGCATGGCTCCCGCCGATATTTCATTCTCGCTGGAGTACGTATAACGGTCAATCTTGTCGAGACCATTCTCAATATCCCACATGAGGAGAGTGCCCATAGAAGCCACCGTTGACATCATTCCATCGCCCTTGGTCTTCCAAACCCAGGTCTCTTTCTCACCCTCAACGAGCATCATCTTGTCATTACCAAAGCCTGCATTGACAAAGGCATTGACAAAGGCGGCAGCCAAGTTGTGCCTGGCAGAGTCGAGGTTGGTCATGCCAGCAACGCGACTGCTTTCGAGGTGACTCTTATAGATGTCTTCTGTTGTCTTGGGCTCAAGAATGTTGAGCTCCTTAGCCAGTGATTTAAAGTACTCGGCAAGCTTCAGATTCGATAAGCAGTTATTAAGTTCCTCATCCTCATCGCCGGGCAGCTCCAGTGCTATTCTTTGGCGGGCGATGAGGAAAGCTAGCTGCTTCTTGAGGGCAGGGTCCTCGGCCTTGACAAAATCGGAGCGGATCAGATCGTAATCGTGAAGTCGGATAGCCAGAACCATGGCACGGGCATACTGCTTGTACTCGAGGTAAATCTTGTGGGCGGTGCGCAGAAACTGCTCGTTGTCGGGATATGTGAGAAGGTTGACCATGCTGACCATGTACAGACAGACTCGGGAGTATGTGTTTTCGTCGACGTGTTTCGGGATCTGATCGATGATTTCGAGTTCACTCATGAGATCAACTGCATCCGCTTCCTGGTTGCTCTGGATAAACAGAGGAACAAGAGTGAGCGCGAGGTCAAGGAGATCCTTGGTTGGCTCATCGGCGGTGATGCGCTTGACGTAGACCTCGCCGATTTCCAGCGCCAGGTGGCGAACGTATTCGTGGCCCCAGGAGCCAATGTCGGATGTCGGCGCGAGTAGACGAAACTTGAGGGTGTCTTGTCTGTCCTCGTCGGAAAACGTCATGCCGATGACGGACAGCACATCGGCTAGAGACGTCTTGTTGTCGCCAGCGGGCCACTCTTCATACAGATTCGTCAACGTTTCATAGTGCGGTCTTAGAAATTTGAGAGGCTTCGGTACAGCCGTCATCGATGATGTGGAAGTCTTTATCGAAGTCTTCATGGCCTCGAGCGCTGTCTTGTAGAGTTCTTTGTTTGTTTCCTAGCAATGGTCAGCATGCGCTTTGCACCTGGAGGAATTGAGCTCGATGCGCACAGTCAATCGTTCCACCATCATGTCGAGCTCACCCTTGAGCTGCTGGTCTTCTTCATTGAGCTCTTCCTCGGCAGTGGCTGGATCTGCGTTAGCATCATTGTACGCGGCGCATTGTTGTAAAGCAAACCATACCAGCCTTCTCGTCGGCTGCCTTCTTGCCGTTGACAATGGTGCTTTCATTCTTGGGGTCATCGACAGCCTTTCCCTTTCCTTTGTCGGCCGCTTTCGGCAGATCGGCGTCTTGAGCCATGTTGACGGCGATCTAAGTGTGGCGGGCTCTGGTTCTAAAGTTCGAGGAAGGCGACCTGTCTAGCGATGGAAAGCGTCGGGACAGTTGCGGCAGATGGGAGTATTGGAATTGAGGGCACCCTGCGCAAGCGGAATTTTCGGGCGAGTTCAGGTGTTGGCAATTCGGGGGGCGATGGAAGGTTACGGAGCCTTGTCAGCAAAGCTCTTGAACTTGGCGTAACAACTGGGTATGAGCTTTGGGTTACGCGAGGCGCTGCCGCCTACAGCAGGCTGCTGGGTCGCCCCAGCGCCGGAGTCACGTGTGGGCACTGTACTATGGTGGTGGATGAATAAGCCGTTAAGCCTCGATCAACCCTCTATCGATAAGCTCGGAACCTCTTTGGGCGCCAAATTTCTTTCACCCCACCAAGATGTCTACGCAGTGAGCACATACCCAGGCAAGGCAAAGCTACGGCTTGAAAATCCGATATTGTCTCTACACTGTCCAGAAGCCATGAAGTTGGACACTAGAGCTCTGCGCCACTTGGCGGCGGAAGACTGGCGAGTTCTCACTGCTGTAAGTAGCTTTCAGTTGCGCATGCGCACTCTCGAGAGCTAATCATGTGTCGGCAGGTCGAGCTGGGTAGTAAAAATCATGAAATTGTTCCTACAGCGCTTATCGAACGAATCGCGCGGCTGCGAGGTGGCGCAAGTGGTGTCCATAAAAGCATATCTGCACTCGCCAAAGTCGGCCTCATCGCCCGAGTCAAGGAAGCCAAATACGACGGGTACCGGTTGACCTATGGTGGTCTTGACTACCTCGCCCTTCATACTCATTCGAGCAAAAAGATTGTATACAGTGTTGGCAGTAGAATTGGTGTCGGCAAGGAAAGCGACATTATGGTTGTCGCAGATCACACTGGCACGCAGCAAGTCCTCAAGATCCACCGACTTGGCCGGATCTCGTTTCGAACAGTTAAATCGAACCGCGACTACCTCAGAAACAAATCTTCAGGCTCATGGATGTACCTTTCAAGGCTGGCTGCCATGAAGGAATACGCATTCATGCAAGCTTTACGCGAGGAAGGCTTTCCTGTCCCGGAGCCACTCGGCCAATCGCGCCACACCATCGTCATGACTCTAATCGACGCACACCCTCTCCGACAAATATCTGAAGTACCCAATCCTGCAGCGCTATATTCTGAGTTGATTTCTCTCATTCTACGCTTTGCTGCGCATGGTCTTATCCATGGAGATTTTAATGAATTCAATATCTTGATCAAAGAAAATAGAACGACGAATGAAGCCGGCGAGGAGACCGTTATTTTGGAACCAATTGTCATTGACTTTCCGCAAATGGTTTCTATGGAGCATCAGAATGCTGAAATGTATTTTGATCGCGACGTGAACTGTATCAAGAGATTTTTCCAGCGCCGCTTCCACTTTACGAGCACGCAGCCAGGGCCATTCTTTAAGGATGCTAAAAAGCGGGTTGGAAAGGGCGGCAAGACAAGGTTGGATGCAACAGTGGAGGCATCAGGATTTTCAAAAAAGATGTTAAAAGACTTAGAAGCGGCGATCAGAGACAAAGAAGAGACAAGAAGAGACCAGAACTCGGATGACGAAGACGATGCTGAAGAGGACGACAGCGAAACTGATGAGGATGGCTCTGGTGAAGAGTCTGGCCCTGTCGTCATTGGCGGAGTAGAAGAAATTGCGGCGGAGGAAGTCAGCGAAAGCATTGCCGAGTTACAAGTATGACAATGCTATCGATATGACAATACACCAAAGTCGAAGTCGCAAGCGCCACTACAGATACCTTCACAAATCCCATCTTCGAGACTTTCATTCAGCGACCGAGATAGATGTATTGCTTCGGCACTGCACCAATTTTCTTGTACTTAAAATACAGGACATCAACAGCCGTGACAAGAAAAAAAATATAAACATAGTCCAGCAAGCGTATCAAACATCTGATGATAGAACATAGCGTGCTCGTGGCACGTGTAAAAGCTGTCACCAAAAACGGCAGATAAAGTGATGCAACTACCTGGGAGCAAGACATCCGTGTATAGGGAATATATCATGTGCACATCAGCACTCCAAAGAAATCAACTGCAACATTAGAGTAATTCGTCATCTGCTCAATTAGCGGGCTCCTTCTTTACGATGGTAGGCGAAATTGGCACGTTCTCTTTCTTTACAGCAGCGGCTGCGGCAGGATCGGCGTGAATCGTCGTGCCCTCATCGAACTCGGAAGTAGTGGGGGTAGAGATAGCAGCGTCCGCGCTTGAGCTTGTAGCCGCCCTATAAAGAAAAGTTAGAAAGACGACAAGACAGTCTGCCCAGATGCATACTCGGAAGGGCCGCGTGCGGCACCCGAGTGTCTCATAGCACTGCTGTCGCCGCTCGAGGAAGCCGACAATCCACTAAGGAAATTGTTAGAGAGTGATGAGAGCCGATGAAAGCCATATCTTACCTCCGAGACAGTGGAATGGAGCGGCGCCACTGCGACTGTTGGTTGTATAGAGTCGGGTTCAACCCAACCAGTGGGGTACCATAGGCACCAATGTTATATTCGTTGGTGCGGAATTGACGGCGCTCAGCGGTGACTCGCTTGAGCTCTTTCTGGGATGGTGTGTCGGCATAACGAATATTCATCAACAAACCCTCTTCACCAATACCAACGCCGTTGAACTTTCTAATAATTTCGTCACAGACGTCGCGTGTCTCAAAGCTAGGTCAAGATGTTAGCACAGGAGCTACAGACCATGTCAAGAAGTAAAGACTCACCGTGCGAAACCAACGCCACGACTGTTACCCATGCTGTCTCGTAGAATCTTGCTGGAAAGAATGGTGTAACCAAGAAAGATAGTTCCAAGCTCCTGTCAGAAATTAGCAATCAGATCAAGTCAGACGGCTGAGAATCATCATACCACTTCGGTCAGAGACTTTGGTAGATTGGAGATGTACAAATTGGTAGACGCTTCATCGCCTTCAGCCTTGAGGCGAGAGTTGAAGGATTCCTAATGGCATGTTAGCAACTTCTCGATCTTCAGCTCAAGGCAAACATACCCTGGCAAATCCCACTTCATATCCGAGCTTGTGGAAGCCTCGAATGCACATTTCGGAATCTTCGCAGGTGAAGAACTTTGCGAATCCAAAACTGATAATCATTAGACCGAAGAAGCTGGGCAGAGACAGTGAAGAACCTACCCTTTGCAAGCGCCGGTGCCGGTGTCAATAATGGCTTTTGAAGTTTCGACGGCGCCAAAACGAGATGCAAAGTGAAACAACAGCTCGTCGTCAGTGGTCGGGTGTAGGCCACGAATGTATACGTTGCGGTTGCCTGGGATTCTATTGTCGAGGCTCTGTTCGATAGACTTCATCTGATTTGCTGGAGTAAAAACGGCAGGTACAGCCTTGGGAATAGCAGGTTCCTTCTTGAGTAGTTCGTCGAGGGCGGCTTCCGAGACAGCAGAGAAAGTTGCCTTGGGAGCATCACTATGCAAAGGAGGGAGACCAATTTGCTGGGGTGAAGGTGTGGTGTAAGCAGAGCGGTCAAGACTCGCGACCCGTGGGCCGTTGTCGCGATGCGAGACGGCGCCATAGAACGGAGTGGCGGGAGTCGACTCGGTAGTGGAGTACGAGCCGCGGCGGTTTTCAAGGCCAGGTACATCTGATTGACCTCGTTCTAGGCGATGGTGCCCGCCATTGGCACGCCCAGGAGTATAAGGCATGAGAGGAAGGGGAACGCCCACATATGGTGCAGCATAGCCACCAGGCGGCATCGAGAAGCCCTGGTAGTGTGCCTCACTGTGCCCCATACCGAGATGCTGACCAACATTGTGCATCGGTGCAAGAACGAACTGTCCATCAGAACCCATCATGAAGGCGTGACCAGGGCCCATGGGAACAGGACCAGCACCGCCAGGCATGTTCATGCCGCCGAGACCCATGCTGGCAAATTGATTCAACAAAGTGTTGGGATCAGCTCCGTGAGCAGATATATGGGAATTGTGAGCACCACGTCCGTGGGTCGATAGATACGAAGCAGCAACTGCAGAGCTTCCGTCCATTCCGGTGTCGTGCAACGTCTGGTGGTAATAAGACATGCGATCACTAGAGACAAAGACAAAGGTTAGCATACAAAGAGTGTTGAATGGTTAGTTGAAAAGGATTGGAATAATGGAACATATTTTGCAGAAGTAGAGAGACCGGAATTGCTCATGCGGGCAGAGCTGCGAAGCTTACCTCGAAAGCAACAGATTTACTTGTAACAAGGCTTAATAACCGAACAGCCAGCCGCGAAATGCAGCGAAGATCTGGTTTGAGACCCAGCAGTTAGCAAAAAAAGAAGAAGCAAAGAAAAGCATGACCACTGCTGGCCATAAATCAACTTTCGAAAGACAGGCTGAGAAGGAGGAAATCGGCAGTCAAAGAGTGTACGACAGCCAGAACAGGCTGAAACGACATGGGGTGTGGAAGCTGTCTGGGACGGCACCTTTTCCGAAAATTGGCAGAAAAGTCGTGTTTTAGCCGGAGATGCTCAAATGGAAGTGGCAGAGGTAACTGCAGAATTGGATAAGAGGGAGGAAGCTATCAAGCAAGATGAATGGGAATCTGAAATGGCGTAGAGAGTTGATTTGCGGCCAATGTTGGTGATGCTATGGAGAAGAGAGGAAGACGAATGTGAGAAGAAGATGATGACAAGGAAGAAAAGAAGAGAGGAATCACTGTAAGCGAGATGGCTTACCTAAAGATGAAAGGGCGGCGGTGTCAAGGTAGTTGCGACGCTCGGTATTGAGGCGGCAGGCGTTAGGGATGGAAAGCAATGAAGGCTTCGCTTGCACTAAAAGGCAATGACTGCAGTGCAGAAGGAGAGCAGCAAGGACGAGAGCGACAGACTAGTGCTAGCCGAAAGCTCGTGAAGCGACGAGGTGATTGTCGCTATCGTTTGCACGGCGGTAGTGAATCGGCAGTCGTGGCAGCTGCCAGGTCGTTTGGATGAGTGCTCAACGCCTGCCCAGGTAGTGAAGCTGGCTTCCCTGCCACCAAATTGACTGACGATGATCAGCTTTTAACGCCAGCTCTAGATCAATGTTTCTTTTCACTCAATATCAATATTGCAAAGGTTTGCGCCGTACCCGTGTAACAAGTGTATCACTTATTTAGCGGGCTGCAGTCGCGACGGCCAGGAGTTGGGAAGACGAACGGCGCACGACGCCGCACGAACCAAATGAGATGGAAAACTAATGTTAGAGATATAAGTCCCAGTCCGACTCGAGAAGAAAATAAAGGCCTGGGAAGAAGAAGTTTGAAGGCGAAGATGAGTATGGCCGACAAACGCGCGATGTCAAATCCGCGTCGCCGAGCTGAATTGGGCTTTGTACAAGTGCCGATATGGACCAAACAAATAATAAAATAAGAAGAGATGGATGCTGTTGTGCAACACAACTGATTCTAAAGATGATGAGATCGAAAGCTGTGGGATGAGCAGCGCGGCAAACGGAGCCCAGCGCTGAATACTAACACTGGATCGCGGGTGTAAGATATATAAGAAGTAACGGAACGAGCAGACGAGATGCTGAAAACTGGGTGCACAAACCAGAAAACAATGCGATCGGGGTAGACATCCCTTGTTTATACGCCAAGGTGAATATTCTATTTCAACGACCTAGACGACTCAAGTTAGCTGTCCAGCCACCTGTAGTGGCACAGGTGGGCAGCCCATTATCGTTCCTTTTTTTTTTGGTTCTCAGACACTCGCGATTGACCCCTTGCCAAGGTCAAGGCGCCGGCACAGCTCCCCACAGGCAGGCAAGTCAAGGTACATTTGTCTTCCGCAAGAATGCTACGCATTCGTCCTGGGCCGATGATGCGATGGATGTCTACCATCTTCGACAGACTATAGCGATGCTTGATACCTGTCTCGTCTCGAAGGGTGGGCAGTAGTGAACGACTGCCGCCGGCTGTCGCCGTCGTGTCGTCTGCTTTTCTTGGCTTGGTAAAACAAAGGGCAGAAAAATAGACAGTCGATCAAGTACTATCAGTTTCGAGCCCCATGGCATATTCCTTTGTACTTTAGCAATGAAGCAGCCTCGAGAGACCATGCTTGCTTTTGCTACCGACGTCTTCTTTCTATCAGTAGATGGCACTTTGGTACGGAGTACGCTAGCACTCTAGGGGCAGCCCTTCTTCACCCCACAGCCAATCCAAAGACCTGGGCCGACCAGTGGGCCGGCCATCATCCCCTCGAAAAAGCAAGCATCGTATCACCTTTCACTGGTAGAGACATTTTCGCTTTCAGAAGGCTCCCTCTAAGCCTTGGTTAGATCTGACGAGACAGAGAGCTTTCCTAAGTATTAAATAGTGTCGCAATCAGACAGAAAAAGGACAGCATCTTTCGCGTCTCTCATGTCGTTGGACTCGACACGTTTGCTGCGCGACCAATATGCGTTAAACCCAGATGTCGTATTTCATCGAAGCCTGCAGCATGAAAGCGCCGTATGATAAGACACATAACCTCATTCCGTTTCGCGACTTGAGGCCATGTACGGAGTACACAGTGCCCTTTGTGACACCGCAGATTTATTACGCTTCAGGACCGACCAAGCTATCAGGGGTCTGCCACGTCCTGTGCAGTTTATGCGAGCATTTCTCGTCAACTCAGAAGTTCAGCTTTTGAGACTGATGTAGTCCTATCTCTTCATCAAGAATGAAGAAGAAGATCGTGCTGTCGTCGACAACCATCAGCCAGCCTACTTACGCGCTGTGAGTATTGTTGCGAGCCATCATCCCAGCTGAGTCTGAACGCCACCCGCACTGCGGGCCGTGCCCCTTGCCTTTGCGGGGGACATCCCGTGCCCGTAAAAATTCACCATCCCGTTTGCATCTTTTTGGAAGTATTTCACCATCTCATTTTAAATCTGGTATCGTACGGCCACTCGGGAGTCATCAGGCCGCTCATGATACACCACTAAAGTGGTTCAAACCGACTTCTGTCTCATACATCTTTGAAAGGAGTCGACGCACTCTAGATTGGTGCAGGTCGCATCGGCCCATGTTTTGACTACCAACCTAGGTATGCTTCGCATAGCTAGCGGGTAGAACGGCAGAGACCTAGAGGCGGCCTCAAACCGTCTAGATGATTGCTCTTTACTCCGCAAGTGCGACGGTCCAGCTAAAGGTAGGATCATCTCACAGTCATAGGATTGACTCACGTTTCGAAGAATAGACGTCACGATGACCTTTTCCCATTCTGCTGTGTGGGTGTAATCTTCGACGGGCAGCAAACCAAAGCTCCCTTGCCAATGTTCCAGCCACCCATAGTATCGATTGTTTCCGCGCCACTCATCTCCGGAATCGGAACACCGACGCATTGGTTTTGGGGGGAAAAAACAACGTGCATGTCGGTGGATGCCACGCGAGCGGCTGGGAAAGCAGGACGTGCGCCGACAGGGTTTTCATTCAACCTTGATTTGTTTT
>NW_007930845.1:161272-171766 GCF_000280675.1 Beauveria bassiana ARSEF 2860
TTTTCATTCAACCTTGTCCTCTATCGCATCGTCCTACCGGGTAGGTGCAGATGCAGTCACCAAAATTCGTCAAAGCAAGGCAAGAAAAGAAAAATTTACCATCTACTTGATATGACAGAACAATAAATACGTGTAAAACAAAACCAAGTCTATGAGCGTTCCTCATGATGCTGTCCGTCCATCCTAAGCCCTCATTATATATGGTCGATTTAATTCTTCGAGCTCACCCAGAGGTGCGAAAAGCAGTCTATTTGTCGGAATGTCACATTTAGGACCAAACATCCTCCTAAAAAGAATTCATTAGTCAGCGACATAGTTCTTCAACCGAGAGACGATCAATACGAAAACGTACCTGGTATTGATTGGCAGCCCTCATTGACTTGACAACCTCATCAGCCTTGGCAGGGGTAATTTTGCGGTGTTCGGCGATAATTTGGGCGAGTGTGGTGTTGACCTCGCGAGCCATGCGGGCAGCATCACCGCAGACGTAGAAAAGCGCCTTTTTCTGGAGAAGCTCGTGGACATCCTCGCCCTTTTCCTTGAGGCGGTGCTGCACGTAGACCTTTTTGGCCGTGTCGCGGGAAAAAGCCGTGACGAGCTCAAACTTATCGCCGAGGACCTTTTTGTACTCGGCCCACTCGCTCTCGTAGAGGTAGTCCTCCTTGGCGTTACGGCTGCCAAAGAAGAGCAGCGTTTTGCCGACCTCGGCGCCGTCCTGCGCCTGCTTGGCGCGTTCTTGAACAAACGCGCGGAACGGCGCGACACCGGTGCCGGGGCCAACCATGATGATGGGACGGCTGGGGTCCGAGGGGAGCTTGAAGTTAGAGTGGCGGATGTGAACGGGCAGGTGGGTGCCGGTGTGGCGTGCGCGGGGACCGGTGATCTGGTAGGTGAGGTCGTAGGCGTCCGAATTGGCGCGCTTGCTATGCTTGTCGGCCAGGGCGGCGAGAAAGTGGGTTGCGACGCCGCGGAAAGGCGCCTCCTGGGAGGGCAGCGCTTGAGTCTCGACGACGGCGGTGATGGCGACCTTCTTGGGCTGGACGAGGGACGAGGACGAGATGGAATAGTAGCGCGGCTGGAGCTTGTTGAGGCCTTCAATAAAGGCGGAAAAGGGGATTTTATCCCATGTCGCACCCTCGCCAAGGACGGTCAGGAACTGGGCAATGTTGTAGAAAGATGAGCCAGTCTTTTCATGGAAATAGTCCTTGTCGCTGCCAAGGCGTGTCATCTCCGTCTTGATCTTTTCAGTGGGCGAGAATGGGGCGAGAGTCGACACCATCTGGCGAGAGACGGGAGCGCAAATTTCCATGTGATAGCGGGCAATAGCATCGTAGGTGGTGGGTGTAGGAAAGGGGACCTTGGCAGTGGGTTCCAGAGCCTTGATGCTGATGACATTGTTGCGCTTGTCAGTGAGGCCGAGAGCCTTGAGGAATAGGTCAACTTGGTAACCGGCGTTGGAGGGCCAAACGGCGATGTGGTCACCGGTCTGATAGGACAGATTGGAGCCAGAGATGTCAATTTCCATGTGAATGCAGCTGCGGTCTTTGGAGTTGAAGAGCTCGCGCGTCTCGGCGACCTCGGCGGTGTATGGGTTCTGGGCGTTGTAGGGGCCTTTGGGAGTGCCCTGCAGGTAAGCCTTATTGGGCTCACCGAGGTAGACTTCCTCGGATTCAGCAGTCAGGGTATCGCGGTCGACAATGGCAAAGGTAGGCTCATAAATGGCCTCGCGCTCCTCGAGACCCATGCTTTCCGCGAGTGCAGCCCACATAGGATCCTTCCAGGCAAGGAAGTCCTCTTCCATGGTACCGGCGCCGTCATCACCTTCACCGGCGACGCCAATGCGGGTAGCGCCGAGCTTAGTAAGAGTCTCGTCGACTGCGCGAACCACCGAGTTGTAGTGCTCGTAGGTGTTGTTGCCGAGACCGAAGGCGACATACTTGAGGTTTTCGAGGGAGCTACCGTTGGTGAAGGAGACATCGTCGCCGCGAATATGCTCGTAGAATTCAACAGCGTTGTCGGTAGGCTCGCCCTCGCCGTAGGTGGCGAGGACGAACATGATGATCTTGTCCGAGGGGAATTCGTCGAGATTCTCGTAGTCGTAATCCTCGAGATCGGCCACCATGGTGTTGAGGCCGAAGCGGCTCTTGCCCTCCTTGGCGAGACGCGAGGCATAATCTTCGGCCGTACCGGTCTGGGAGCCGTAGAATACGATGCAGTTCTTGTTGGTCTCATCCATCTTCTCGATAAAGTTCCTGGTTCGACCCGGCTTTTGGCCGGCATTGGCCGCGAAGGAGCTGGCATAGGGGTCTTTGACGACGCCCCATAGCGTACCCTTGGTGAAGTAGGCAATGGTGCCCAGGAGAATGGCTCCCAGGACTATGAGATCAAGAGTGTCGAGATCGGCCATTGCGACGGTGCGGTAGGACAGGAGGAGAAGCGGCGGCGGGGGAGGGACAAAAGGAGAGGAGACGGCAAGGATATGTTGAGGCTATCCGAGGGCGGTGGAGCTGCTTTGTACGGCGACAATGTGGTCCTCACAAGATCGAAGAAAGAGAAGCAAGGGGAAATGACGCAAGAAAGAGACGCTGATGCGAACTCCAGGCACCGGCTAACGATTGCGCTCAACTCAGATCAAGGAGTGGAGGAGGTTTGAGGACAGCAAATGTGGTTTTGTTTCTGCGGGCGTGGTCGATGCTGGACTGGGATCCCGAAAGGCCAGGTGGAGTGAATGGGCTGATGGGCGAAGGAAAAAAAAATCCAGGGCTCGGCCGGAACGCTAGTCCAGCAAACCGCCGCCGACGGCGCAATAGAAATGATCAGCGTGCGTCAGTCGCAGTCATAAGACGCAAGTGCAATAACCGTTCAAATGACCAGCATCAAGTATTCCCCAGATCTTGGTCCCGTGAAGAGCTCATCATGTAAGCTATTAGACTGACATAGATCTCGTCAGTCAATTGGGGCTTCTTCCACTTGCTTGACCTCGAAACCAGGTTATCTATCAGTTGATTGGTAACTAACTATTGATTACAATGTGCTCCGTACGGATACACAGTATGGATACAAGACAAGCACGTCGAAGCCTGTGCCGATGAGCCTTCTCCAGCTGTCGACTACAACTCATGCCAATCGCCATCTCTACGATGAAAATGAAGCGATAATCCATTGTGCCCAGCCAGCTTGCCAGCTTGCAAGCCTGACCGCACGTTCAGCATGTGATTATTCCTGGCCTTCTATCGCCTTCTAATTATGCGGCGCTGGCGGAATACACTAAGACAGGGTGGCGGAAGCCGCGCCATTATCGGGCATCATCACAGTGCGCAGGGCGGATCACCCTCGTCGCATCTGACTGTACTGCGATTCCGAGATCGAGCTGGCGTAACTGCTCATCGAAAGAAATGCGATGCGCCGATTTAACGCGCGGCCGCAAGCCCAGAGAGCACAACCTGCTCGATTCATCCTCTCTTCTGCGCGGCTTTACCTACCGTTGCATTACCGGTTGGCACGGACTCGCATTTCCGAGCACCCTTCTGACGGAAACCGCATAATTCCACGGCTGAAGGCTGAAGGCTAGTCTGGGATAGTTGGGGGGGGAGGGGGGCAAGGGGACAACCCCCGCCCCAACCGTCCCAAGGCTGCCAGTATGCGAATACGGCTGTCGCATCAACCTTAACTGCACTGCGGAGTAATCCATAAGTAATACATGCTGTTAGTAACTGGGTACATCCCGCTGCGCCAGGCCATGCCGCCACAGGACCATCGGACGCGGGAACTGAAAATTGTAGCCTCCTCGCCCGTTCGGGGCCCGACCGTGGCCCGGAGACCAAGCAAGTTCGGCTTTTCCGGCGGCATGTGTAAACAGCTTCACGCGACTTAATTACCAGATGCAGTCGCGATAAAGTGAAGATGAAACTCGCAGGCCGCATGATTCTGGCTCAATACATTTGTCGACATAGCTAGGAGTCTGTTCCGGGGCCCTCGGATTCGCAGAGGCTGGCGTTCCGATCTTGGCAATAGGGTCCCGAATGTGCGAACATGCGGGGGAAGAAAAATCGTGTCGGCAACCGGGCGCTCCCCTACCATTTCCTTGATGCAAACTCGGCAAGGTGGCCAGGAACTTCATTCATGGACGTAATGAATGAAGCTGTCAGTAGAAGAAGGCAACCCCTGTTAACGCAACGCTAGATATCACTATATTTGCTGGCTTGGGGATGTATACTTCAGGCACTCCTCAACAGGTGGTGACACTATCGAAGAACTTGACTTTCGCGGACGGAGATACAATTGCCGCTGTATCGAAAAAAAAAAAACCCCTCGAGCACTGCGCCGATTCCCCGTCTTCGCCTTCATTGCCAGCCACTGCAGGTTAGGCTGCTGTATGCGCGCACCAACTGCGAATTAGCTTCTCTGATCATTTTCTACGAATATCTTCTGTCATTTTAGCACTATGAAATGTTATTCGGCCCCGTTCATGAAAAACCTGATTCATCGAGAATTTGATCGTTCAAGGTCATGCGTTGCACCGCTAGCATACCTCGCCAGTGCAATTACGTTGCTCGCTGCGGAAGCGTGGATACTCGAGCTAGCCGAGAATCATAGTCGTCCAGGCACACATCCCTCTCCCATCAATACTTTGAGAAAATTCATCCACCAAACGAGTGAAACAATAGCATATTACGTTGGGCTTGATATTGATTTGATTGAGAAGGCGGATCTTGCGCTCGAAAAGTCGCCGCCGCCGCCGCCGCCAGAGGCGCAAGAGTCGCGTTGCACCATGCATCTAATCTCTGGAGCGTTGCTCAACGGCGTCATCAGCCTCTTGCTTCAATCACAAAGCAGCTTTGCAGCGTCGAATGATGGCTTTCAAATCCCGCTTCTACTGGACGCAACACTGGACGAATTACGAGCCGGTCTTGATGCGGGCCGCTTTACCAGCGTGGACCTGACCAAAGCATACATTGCTCGTATCAACGAAGTCAACGAGGACCTCCATGCTGTCACCGAAATTAATCCCGATGCTCTGACCATCGCGGCCGTGTTGGACCGGTTCCGAGAAACGACTACAGAACCACTGAATCCACTGCATGGGATACCAATCTTGGTGAAGAACAACATAGGGACTGCAGACAAGATGAATAATACCGCTGGATCGACTGCGCTGCTGGGGGCGAAGCTCAAAGAAGACAGCACAATAATCAAGAAGCTGCGCGAAGCCGGAGCCGTTATCCTGGGCAAGGCAAATCTTTCACAATGGGCAGGATCTCGTAGCTTGCAGGCAAGCAATGGCTGGTCCGCACATGGCGGCCAAACCATTGGCGCTTATTATCCAGAACAGGATCCTGACGGCTCGTCGTCCGGCAGCGCCGTGGCCTCGTCGATCGGTTTGGCATGGGCATCGATTGGTACTCAAACGTTGGGATCGATCTGTGATGCCTCCCACGCAAACAATATTGTGGGCATCAAGCCAACGGTAGGTCTGACTTCGAGGTTTCTCGTGATTCCGCTGTCGGAGCACCAAGACAGCGTCGGACCGATGGCACGAACTGTCAAAGATGCGGCGTACTTGCTTCAAGCCATTGCTGGATCCGATAGCAAAGACAACTATACAGATGTCGCTCCAAATCCGCCGGCGGACTATGTTGCCGCGTGTAACAAAAATGCACTCAAGGGCAAGCGGCTGGGCGTACCCAAGGACTACCAGAGCATGCGTCGCTATCTCACGGCGGACGCCTCATTCGAAGCGTTCGAGTCTACTCTCCAATTGTTACGCGAGGCTGGAGCACATGTCATGGAGGATATCGAAATGCCTGGAGTGGAACTCATGAAGCAGACCGGCAGACAGGAAATCATCGGTGGCGCTGACTTCTTGACGGATCTGCCCAAGTATTTGACAGAGCTGGAGACGAACCCGAACGAGATCCACACTCTGTCCGACGTGCGCGCATTCACAGACCGATCGTCAGTCGAATCGGACAAGTTTGACTTCATGATGTTCAATATGATTCTGAAGCGCGATATTAACAATACGATGCCTATTTGGTGGGAATACTACAATGAGCAATCTTACCAGAGCAATGCCCTAGGGCTGATAGGCGCTATTCGCAACAACAGCTTGGATGCCATGATATTGCCGCCCCCTATCGCGACAGAAATAGCAGTACAAGGAGCACCGACGATTTCTGTGCCTCTGGGACATACCAACCAGAACACCCCCTATCATCGCAACGAGGTGGACACACTGAATGACATGGGGCCAAATCGCCCATTTGGGTTTGGATTTGTAGGAGATTACTTCTCGGAGGAGAAATTGATTGGAATGGCCTATGCGCTGGAACAGCTCACGCAGGTGCGCAAGACGATCAAGCCGCACATACAGCCCAGGACGGAGCTTGAGGACATCGTGGTATTCAAGAGCGAGGACCTGTAGTAAACCAAGCCGATGCTACTGGTTCCATGATGCACAGTTGTACAATGATTTACACAAGCGCGATTTCGCGCTGTATCAGTGTAGTACAATCGCTATCGGAAGCGGCCGGTCACGGAGCTCCGCCTTCCACAAAGCCCCTCCAAAGTTGTGACGGGGGCAGTGACACGATCGATTGATAGATAGTACTCTCCAATATAAAAGAGAGATTCGAGAAACTTGTCAGAACCCAAGAGGTCCCTTTATACGGTCAAGTTTGAAAAAAAAAAAAAAAACACAAAGAAAACGCCGAGGTTCTGATGTGTGGCGCGGCTACGGCTAGAAGCTTAACTGAAAATTCTTGCCCCGCGACTGCCCGCCCACCTTTAATTCTGGTGACGTGACTCAATCTTTTTCTCTTCTTTTCCCTCTTCCTTTCCTCTTCTGGAAGCGACCTTTCGGTTGTCTTGAACTGCGTTTACTTTGGATGAATTTTATTGTTCCTTCTTTTCGCCTCTCTACTTCCTCAGCAATAATTCTTCTTGCTCACTATGACCACTATCATTCTGGGCTCCCAGTGGGGTATGTCGCAAATTTGTTGTCAGCAAAACGCCCCTCATGGAGGGGCTTGGTCGCGATGACGACGAGGACATCAACAGCTAACTAACAGATCGCGCCATGATGAATAGGTGACGAAGGCAAAGGGAAAATCAGCGATATCCTCTGCGGCGAGGCTGATCTGTGCGCTCGCGCCGCTGGCGGCCACAATGCGGGACACTCGGTTCAGTGCGTTCGCGACTCTCTCCCTGGCACAAACGCCCATTGAGCCTTGCTAACTATCTGGTGCGCAGTGCCAATGGAGTGTCTTACGAGTACGAAACCTCCGAAGCGACACTGACGGTCTAAGATAAAAGATGCTAATCGCGCATATAGCTTCCACCTACTGCCCTCTGGTCTCATAAGCCAGCGCTGCGTGAACCTGATTGGTTCGGGCGTTGTCTTCAACGTCAATGCCTTCTTTTCGGAACTGCAGGCGCTAGAGGACAAGGGCCTCAAGAACGTGCGCGAACGAATTTTCGTTAGCGACCGCGCTCAGGTCAACCTTGATCTGCACGCCCGTGTCGATGGTCTCGAGGAGGCTGAGCTTGGCAATCGCAAGATTGGCACGACTGGTAGAGGAATCGGGTGTAGTTATTCCAAGTTTGTCATCTTCAACCCCTATATGCCATTCATGGCCGTACTGACGACTTTTGCAGCAAAGCCGCTCGCAACGGTATCCGAGTCCATGAAATCTTCAATGAGGCGCGTTTTGAGGAGAAGCTTCGCATACTGGCGGCCGGATACAAGAAGCGCTTTGGTGACCTTCTCGTATACGACGTTGAGGAAGAGCTCAAGAAATTCCAAGAGTGGCGTGATAAGCTGGCACCCTTTTGCGTGGATGCCGTCACTTTCATGAAGACTGCTCAAGACGACCCCTCCAAAAAGATCCTGGTTGAAGGCGCCAATGCCCTTATGCTGGACGTGGACTACGGCACATATCCTTACGTCACCAGCTCCAATACAGGTCTTGGCGGTGCCATCACCGGTCTAGCTTTGAACCCGACCAAAATCAAGGAAGTCATCGGGTATGTAGAGTTGTAGCATTTGCGTCACAACTAGTACGAGACAGGCTGACCTGAGTAGTGTTGTCAAGGCGTATACGACTCGTGTCGGCGCCGGAATCTTCAAGACCGAGGATCTCGGCGAACATGGTACCAAGCTCCAAGAAATTGGCCGCGAATGGGGTGTGTCAACCGGCCGTCGCCGCCGCTGCGGCTGGCTAGACCTCGCTGTACTCCGGTTTTCGTGCGCTGTCAACCACTACACGGCGTTGAACTTGACCAAGCTCGACATTCTCGACACCTTCCCCGTGATTCAGGTTGCTGTCGCGTACAAGGACCCTGAAACGGGTGACTTGATTGACTTCTTCCCTGCCGATCTTGAATACCTTGAGAAATGCGAGGTCGTGTACGAAGAGTTCAAGGGCTGGAACACACCCATCACCTCGGTCAAGAAGTATGAGGACTTGCCTACGGAGGCTCGAGAGTACATCGAGTACATTGAAAAGTTCTTGGGCACCCCCGTCAAGTGGATCGGTACTGGACGTAAGCTTATTCGCTCGACCTTGAATTGATGGATGCCGCTGACCATTCCATAGCCAACCGCGACGACATGATTTTCCGGTAAAACATGCGACGACACCGGTACCTTCTTATTTCCTTTGTCGGGTTTGCTACATTGATTTATTGTTTCAGGCGCAAGGCCGTCAACAAAGTTTTAGACATGATATAGACATGCTGCACGTTGAAATGGAAAAAGGAGCCGGGGAGAGTAGAGCGGCGAGGCATACTGGTCTTTTACACAACAAACTTCTTCGCCTTGTGCTGTGTTGGCAAAAACACGAAAAGCTGGCACTTAAATTTCAAAAAAGAAACCCCGAAAAGTCATAGTGTCGATAGACGGTCCGAGTTTTAGCATGTCAGTTATTCTCGAACTTTTTTAAGCCTTAAAAATGGATGTGAGTCGTGACCATACGTCGTTCGGACTTGTTACGTTTCTCTTAATCCACACACACTTGAACTCAATCGATCAGCCGCTGAACACGTCAGCCGAGTATGTATGTACATGCCGTCGGGTCATAAACGTTTTATAGTTTGTATCATTTACCCCGCACCCACCCCTCATCCGTTGTTCCGCGCGATGGCAAGGCTGCCTTGACCTTGTATTTGTCATGAGACAAGCTGACATGGCGTGTGGCTGCAACAAAAAAGTGCCTTGTTCCAAAAGAAGAGCGCTGACGATCTCGTTGTGTGGTGATTTGAAAACCTGAGTCGTTGATGAAATAGCACAAACAAAGATAGCTCTTGCATCGTTCTGGGACCAATAATACTGTTGTTGATGCCCCCCGTGTCAAGACGAGATTCCCCCCCGGCAGACATGTATGCTGACATTAGCAAACCTCCTGCGCCGCTGCCTTCAGGACAGCTTCAGAAATTGGAGTTGGGCATCTCGCTGCAGCCGCCGCTTACGAGACGTGGATTGGGCCCTGGCCTCATTCTTCTCACGACTGCACACGAGTATGACGAAGACAGGACGCATTGGGACGATGCGCCGACTCCAGTGATTAAATGGGCGGAGGAGGGATACGCGGTGGTTCAGATTTCTGCTGCCGCGATTGAGTCGCTCGGTGCTGAGGAAGCCTTTTCTGTGGCTATTGCCGCTCTGGGCAGCTGCGACGCTTGTCAGCCAAAGGACAAGATTGGTTTGGTGTGTAAGTCGCAAGAAGCAGGCTTGATGAATTGCTGTTTTGGAATGCTTACATTTGCGTTAGGCTTTCGCTCGTCCTTGTGGAATACAGCTGTACCGGGTCTGGGCAGCTTTCCCAGCATCTCCGCAGCCGTCATCTACATGGATGAGCAAAATTCGGCGGACCTCTTATCAGCCGCAGTACCATCGCTAAAGCACATTGTTGGAAGTGCTGCAAAGCCTAGCCTAGGAGCTGGTTCCAAGGAATATCGCTATCCCGACATCAAGGGAAGCCGGTGGTTCAGCCCCGGCCACCCCGACTTTGACTACCGGTCAGACTCCATCGCGCACACGAGAAACTTGCAGTTTTTAAAGCCAAAGATGGACGGACCCTATTTTGACCTGGAAAGTATCTGGGAAGAGCACACGTACTATGAATTTGCCGACCGCTCAGTAGAGCACACCATGAGCACAATGGTGCAGGAGCCATACGTCAATGATATCCCGACTGTACGCACAAACAGGCCCTGTTATATTGCAGACTTTTGAACTGGAAACATGGCACTGACGATTTTTTTAATGCAGTTGACTGGTGGCATTGGAAGACTCAAGCTCACAGACTTTTACCGAAACAACTTCATTTTCAACAATTCGGCTGACGCGAGCCTCGAGCTTGTAAGCCGGACCCTTGGCATCGACCGCGTGATTGACGAATTCATCTTTAAATTCACGCATGACCGCGAAATCGACTGGCTGTAAGTTTTCTATTTACCCCATGCATTTCCGTTCTTGCACCCCCCCCCCAACAC
>NW_007930845.1:171866-187337 GCF_000280675.1 Beauveria bassiana ARSEF 2860
GTACCCTTTGTCTCAGTGGTCAATATACGAGGCGATAGGCTGTACCACGAGCACATTTCTTGGGATCAGGGCACGACGCTGCGCCAGCTCGGCCTCATGCCCGAGTACCTGCCCTTCCCGTACCCCGTGGCAGGCGTGCCGGACAATGCCTCCGTAGAATACCGAGTTCCGGTGCTCGGGACGGAGACGGCGGAAAAGCTACGAGATCGCAACGCGGTGGCTTCCAACGAAATGTTTCAGTTCAGTGTTCGTATCAATAACGAGTAGTGATGAACTGGTTTCGCATGGTAGTAGTATCGATATAATAGTATACCAGTCGAATACGTATACACCACCAATAATCCAAGTCCAATCAAGAAAATATTGTAATTAAGTTTCTATGCTGTATTTACTGATTTACTGCTGAGTAGCTTCTATCTGAGGGTTGCTTCGTTCATTTCTTCTTGTCACCTTCCTTGCTTACATCCTTTTGAGCCGAGTCGACAATTTCCTGCGCCTTGTTCGCCTTCTTCTCCAGCAACTGCTTCAGCTCGTCTACCGTCTCGTTCAGAAGCTTCTCGCCATCCTGCTTGTGATCGCTGGCAATCTTGCGAATCTGCTGCAGCTTGGACAGGATGGCGCTTCCCTCGGGCAGCGCATCAAAGTACTTGTCGAGGCCCCAATCACCGGCCACCTCTTTGCCCTTGGACTGAGCCTTGTCGGCGGCGCTCTTGACGTACTTTTCCAGGTCGCCGAGGTCGCCCGATTCGACAGCCGCCTTGGCCTTGTCAAACAGCTCCTTGAGATTGCCCTGCTTGAGCGCGTCGGCATTCTTCTCAACCAGCTCCTTGACCTTGGGGCTCTTGTCGAGGTAGGGCTTGGCTGCCTCGAGGCCCTTGTTCCACGCCTCGTCGCCGAGCTTCTGCACCTGGCCGACCTTATCGTCGATGAGAGCCTTGGCCTTGGCAATGTTGGCGGCGCTGAAGCCGCCCGCGAAGATATCCTTGATCTGGCCCCAGGTCTCGTCGACCTGCTTTTTGGCGTCGGGGCCGTACTGTTCACCGAGCGACTTGAGTTTGTCAACGTTGCCGCCTAGCTTCTCCTTGACCTGCGGGTGGTTGTCTAGAATGTCGGAGAGGGCGTCGACGGAGAGGTCGGCAATTTTCTTGGCAATATCGGCCAGCGTCTCGTAGGCCTTGGAGGCCGTCTGAATGCTCAGACCGGACTTGGACAGGTCCTGGAATTGCTTATAGCCGTCATTGACGATCTTGTTGAGCTCCTCCTTGTGCTTCTCTTGCACGACCTCGACGTCCTTGAAGGCGGCGTCGACATAGCTGCGGCCGCCGGGAATCCACGCTACGTATGAGTAGGCCAGGTCCTTGATGTAGCTGATGGCCTCATCGGGCTCCGGCGTGGCCTTTTGGAGCTTGGCTGCGGCGGCCTTGTATTGCTTGTTGGCCTCGACAGCAGCCTTGTTGATTGTGCTGGCGGTGCGACCGGCTGGTGTGAAGCTGTAAACGCCGTAAAAGAGAACGGCGCCGACGACGCCTCCAGCGATACCAGAGACCAGATGGGATTGCGACGTGGATGAGGTCGAGGCCGAGGTCGATTGAAGACGAATCTGTGGCCGTGTTTGCCTGGAAAGTTGAGCTGACCTGCAGCGGAGAGCGCGGGGAGCAGCGGATCTAGTAGAGGAGAGCATCGTGAGGAATTGGTGGTGATGGAGGTATTTGTAAGTGGTGGTACAGTAGATGAGGAATAGCTCGCAAGAAAGGTGCGTAAAGAGAGAGAGGAAGCTTGGGAAGCTCTATTTATGGCGATTGAGCGAATAAAAACGGCGGAGCTCACAAGACTTCAATGACGTATACCTGTGCCAAACAACTGTTCCATTTTCAACGGCTGTAACAAGCTTTTCGCTCAGACGGTAAGACCTTGCCGCCTTGGTGACTTCTTAGTCCAGGCCAAGCCATTTCTGGCAGTGACGCCATGATGACCGCCATGACTTTTGGCGATTGACAGGGGAAATGGGGGGCCGAAAGCCACACACAAGGTTATTTAATATGATGGAATTTCCATGGGACAGCATGCAATTTTTTGGATATAGTTTGAATTGCAGATCAAGTTACATCGACTTTTATTTCAAGCCTACAGTGTGCATCGTCAAGATGCGGCAGCGCCTGTCAACTGGGCGCCCTGGTTGGTGAGCTACAGTGGCTACCCAAAAGTGACCCGAAAAAAAAAACAACGTACTACCCTAGAGAGATAAAAATAACTTTAAAGAACTATACCTAATTAAAGATAAATAATATAAAAAGGCTATTAAAAATAAGAAAACTTTAATATTTAAATATATATATTATATAAATAAAATATAATAAATATTCCAGTTTAAGAAGAAAAATAAAGTTATAAAACTAATAGTATTTTTTTAAAATAAACTATTTTAGTATTTTAAAGATAGTTATACACTTTTAAATATAATAAGCTTTTAATTATAAATTACTTTCTTTTAGTAATTTATAAGTTAAATTTTATAATATTAAATTTTAGGAATATATAATATTTTACTTAACTAATAATCTAAGTTTATAAAAAAGGTCTTTTTTTAATTTAATAAAGAGTTTTAAAATAATTATAATTAATTAATTAAAATAGTTATTTAATTAAAATAAGTTATTTCATATTAATTAAATAAATAAGTTCTTTATTTTATTTAATATATATTTTTAAGCTATATAGGTAAATAGTAATATTTAATATTAGAAACTAGGTTACTTTTAAACTTTTAGTGTTACTTTTGGGAGGGCACTGTAGCAGGCAAGATTGACCTGCTTCTACGAGGCCTTGAAATAATGAAAGGGTTATGGATTATATTGCGGCAAGCAAAGGAGTGCAACGAAGCATTTGTTGGCGGCGTTGCTGGCATTTGCTAATCTCTGCCAGAAATTACCCGTCGGTTGTGAACTGAACATGGCCATGACCGCGATCGGAGCGGGATTGTTCATTTAATTTACATGTGCTTCCAAGTTGTGACACATTCAAACCACACCAAGACATGGCTGCCTAAACAGAACCTAGTCACACTGCGTTGGCACCAACGGATTCTGTCACGGTGAAAATGTTTCTCGCAGAGCTGTGCCGTTTACCTGCTATCTGTGATGGAGGTACCCGCCGTGCCGTCAGAAATTGGTGTTGCATACAAGTCACAACTCAGATGTCATTCACTGTACAATCACCCGAAACAAGGTTATACGAACAAGGGAAACAGGTGAGCACTCACGAAAAGTGACTAAGCTTGGGGTATAAAACGAAACTCTCATCCTCTTTCGAATGGAGCACCTCAATAATACGAGTTTTCCCAAGACGATTGCCTACTACGACTGCTCGATCTCGCTATGGCCTCAAACCCCGATACGGACCCAGTCCAAACCTCCGATTCAAGCGATACGGACCCAGTCCAAACCGCCGATTCAAGTGGACAAAATAATGATAGCTCTGCCTTGGAGGTTCCCGAGTACTCGATCCCGAGCTGATTCGTTTCAGACAACGTCAAGACAGCAGCGCAGCTCTCTGCCACTGAACCCAAGCTCGTCTTCTCGGAACTGCCCAACAACAAAAACTGCCCAGGCAGACAAGATGGAGCTTTCACAGTATGCCGTCAGACCTTCTTGTCGGTGCGAGACACTCTGGCCTCTTGCCTCGTACGCGACGCCGACGGCGAGTTTCCGACATACAACATTGGCGCCATCCTTTCGTATTTATTAGATCAAAGATTCCCCATGATTCCGGAATACCTGGATGCCCTGGCAAAAGAGCTCGGTGCCGCGTTGATAACCTTGACCCTGCACGACTTTCAGGCGCTGGCTGCGGCATTCGAAGACCAGACGCCCGCAGAGACCCAGCGAGCTTTGCTCAAAGCTGAAGAGGATGCGCCAACAAGTTTATCTTGTTTTCGAACTTGTCCAGCTCATCGTTTAGTGCTCCGTTATTTCTCAAAGTCGAGCAAAGCAATCGCCGACGGCGGAAGATGGAGGCACACCTTTGCGGCGATTCTCAGTGCTCAAGACGGCTACACCAATGGCGGGAGACTCGATCAGAGTCATGAAACAGGGACCTCTACAAGATCTATTGATCAGCCATTGATTGTTCATATCGCAGATTCTCACGAGTTTCAGGGCAAGATGGATGGTGATTTTGTCTTTGCTAGACTCAGGGATTGTGTTGTAAAAGCAAGAGAAGCTGGTAAGCCCGTCATTCTCGTCATTCCGGGTTGGCCCAGATGCTACGTGCTTCGAATGACTGGAGTTGTCTCTTCTGCGGTCTTCACAATCAGATGTGTCGGTGTGCCTGTCACGGCAGAGCCCGCACAAAAACCAGATGACATCAATTCGACCGACTTTGTCAATAAGCTCAAGTTCCAGCTTCGTTGGGGCTCTTATCAATTTTTCGATTCGGAAATATTGCTTCCTAGAACAAGATGGACTTTTGACCGTGCTATAGCATCTTGCAACATAAGTTTGACTGATGAGCTCTTGGATTCAATGGCTGCGCAGATCAAGGGGAGAGCTCTCGGTGGGCGGAAACTGACTTTCGAGGACATTGAGCAAGTGGTATCTCAAGTCCTCATCAGCACCGAAACTGAAAGAAAGGCATTCAAAGCCGAGGAACAAGAGAGCGATACCGAAAGCGCCAGCGTCGTCAGTGACGATGACCAAGACAGCGGCTCAGAGATCGATGTATGTGAGCCTTCACGTAAATTCGAGACGGACAAATACGAGTCGCAACTTCTTTCCTCTGTCATCAAAGTCGAAGAGCTTCAAAATACAAAGTATGAAGATGTTATCGTGAATGGCGACATTAAAGAAATGATGAGACAGCTTGTCCAACTTTCGAAAATGAAGACTGAGGCCAAATCGAAGCATTTGTTATCTTGTGTGCAGATTTCAGGCGCTTTGCTGTACGGTCCGCCCGGAACAGGAAAGACGCATCTCTGCCGGGCCATTGCCAACAGCATGCGAAGCAGTATGCTGGCTCTCGACAGCGCTGCATTGCAGTGCAAGTATGTGGGCAAGACTGAAAAATTCATCAGAGCAGCCTTTTCTCTGGCACGGAAGCTGAAGCCATGCATTATTTTTCTCGACGAAGTCGACGCTTTGTTTTACCGACGCGCATCCAGCGACCACTCGTGGCAGCGCTCTGCGCTCACGCAATTCCTCCAAGAGATGGATGGACTTGGGGCAGGACAGCCCGGGGCGCCGTTTGTTCTCGTTGCCACGAACCGTCCCGGTGATCTGGACACGGCTTTCCTACGCCGCTTGCCCCAAAAGATTTACTTTGAGCTGCCAGATACGGCCGCACGAGCGCAGATCCTGAGGGTCTTGCTTAACGAAGACGATCTCGGCCCAGATGTCGACATTGACGAATTAGCAGCCTTGACGGATGGATACTCGGGTTCTGACCTCAAGAGCGTGTGCGCAGAGGCTGCATTACTTTGGGTACTGGAGATGAGCCAGAAAGACGCCAAGGAGGCCGCACAGAGAGCCGAAGCCGAAGCTGAAGCTGAAGCCGTGAGACTCACAAGAGCAGATAGCTCCGCCGAGACTGGCACGTCCGCCGCCGAAACAGGACATGGTACGATGAGAGACGCCTCCAACTTGGATTCTGAAAACGTAATTGCTGGCAGCGAGGCGATGAACAAAGCCACACCCGAGGGCGAAGCTGGTGGAGAGGGTCATGAGATGGACGTTTATGAGACTGGAGACGCCCCGACGAATGAAACGGCCGCGGAAAAGAGCAAGAGATTGGCAAAGGAGCTGAGAAAGGAGGAGAGGAGACAGAAGAGGGAGGAGAGGAGAAAGGAGAGGGAGGAGAGGAGAAAGGAGAGGGAGAAGAGGAAGATGGAGCGGGAGGTTGAAAGACAAAAAATAGAGCAAGAAAGAGAGAAGCAAGAGAAGATTGAGGCGCTGTACATGGAGAGACTGAGCAAGGTCTGCCTGACAAAGGCGCTTTTCGAAAAGGCGCTGCAGAGGATGAGGCCTACTGTTTCGAAGGAATCGATTCGGGACATGGAGAGGTTTGCTCAGCTTTTTAGCAACAAGTAGGCTTCTTGTTAAAGATGTTGGCTAGGCTAGAATCGGGTTGTTTGTCTTGGTTTCTTCTTTCTTTAGCTTTGAACGTTTTGAGATGGTTGATTCCACCAGTTGCATTGTATTCTTTTACACTATTCGCTTAATGTATAGGCACTTGGGTGGTGTCGTTGCATTTTGTAACGAACTTTTAGAGTAAAAAAAAAAGAAGAAAAAAAAAGGTAAGAAAGCAAAAGAAACCTTGTCCTACACTGTCGACCAGAAGCGGCGATTACAAGTCATTTGGTCCTGCAAACATGGTCTGACGATGTTGTTCATGCACAAAGTATTAGCCAAGTAAAATATGGAGTCGCTCGTTGGTGGCGTTGGTGGCGTTGAGGCGTGCGTGCGGGCGAACAAGACGGCCAAGACGGGCGGGCGATGATGGGATGGGTTTAATCAGGATTCAAGACGCGAGAAGGGCTAGTTAACTAGTCATTTATTAATAAAGGCTGGAGAAATTTTAGCGGATCGAGCCGAGATGATGTGTTTTTTTGCCCAGAGCTGTGTCGTCTAGTTGGCATACACGGCAAGCTGATTGCGCCAAGTCATACTCGGGCAGACTATAGATATTATTCAATAGCAGAAATAAAAAGGCAATGAGGGGAAAGCTGACAACTGGTCGCATTTTCCAACTAATAGCCGATGAGGTGCAGCAACTCGATCACGCGGGGATGCCACCAACTCAAACTAACCATCCGTTAGTTATTACGCCACCATGATACGAGACGAGGCTCGATCCAGTTCAAAAAAATTATAGAGAAGGCTAGGCAATAAACAGCAGGAGAAAACCCAATTTACCCCTCATCGTCCAAAAGATAGAAAAAAAAACGAATTGGGTGAATCTCTGCCGCTGTGCTATCCGACTCTCGGCCAGCAAGCTACGCCAACTAGCGCAACTTGTCCAGCTTCCTTGTTAGGAAAGGCGCAGGCTTGAAAGTTGGGGGGGTTTGACATGGATGATGGGGAGGGAAACATTGGAAAGAGGATCTGTATTAGTCGCAGGACGGGGTTCCCCCACACGGAATGGGCTGTTGCTTCCCTCGGTTAAAAAGGATTAAAGATTGACAAGGTGACTGGGAGCACATAAGGAGAGACATGGTGAGTCTTCAAGTCAAGATGGGCTCGCCATCACCACCTGTATTATCCATTTCCCCGGCTGGCTTCTCTGAGACAGGCACCACAGGCTACATGAAAAGCTGGGGTTTGACCCTTGCTCGCTCTTATTCTTATTACAGCGGCCCCGTATCGGCACAGAGTCCGGGGAACCCCAGGTTCTAAGACGAAAATGTCTCGAGCCCAAAATCTTTTGCATGTTCCGTCTTTGATGCCACTTTATAAATACAACTAGGTGTCATTCTCGCGACCGATGTACATGACTTTGTAGGCGTTGTCTCGTCGAGATGGCCGTTTTACTTTCAGCCCTCTAAATAGCCCCGGCGTTATCATACATGTCCTCACAGTTCCCCATGCACAACCGACGGCAAACCCAAGGTGTGGATACAAGAGGGGGAAAAGCATCAATAAATGCAGCCATTCTATTACACCGTATTCCATAGCCCTGCCCCGAAAGCCGGGGTGTTTTGAGGCTTTCCCCCCCAGCCTTTTTAGCCTCGTCTCTCCCCCGCTCATGCTTCCTTCTATTATACCAGTACAACGAGGCGGGTTGTGCGAGTGAGACAACGCTTCCTCCCATGTACAAGAGGAAGTCGGGGCCCGCATCCCCAGCCCAACGGCTCTCCTCTCCTCCCCTCTCGTCCTCTCTGGCACTCATCTCTCCAAATCTTACCCGTCACTGACAAGAACCCTCCAAACGTGGAGCGGGTCTTACTTACACGGGAGCCATCATGACAAAGGCCACCAGCTCTGTCCACGAGGCCGTCGAGGCGCTCCCGCCGCCCTCGCCGGACGCCGAGAAGCACGGCGTCCACGCCTCGGTCGGCGGCGTGCCCTACGCCGACCAGATCCCGCACGAGATGATGGAGGGCCTCGCGCCCAACGGCGAGGCCGACTACATTCGCGACAAGATTAACCACATGTCCGAGGACGAGGCCCTCGCCATCATCCAAGAGTCGTACGAGTTTCACTCGGACGACTGGAATTTCCCCGCCGATATGCGCGAGCGCATGCGCAAGTACCTGCAAGGACCAAAAATCTATGGCGAGTGGTATGAGCGCGACCTGCGCATCGACGCCGTCATGATGAAGTACTCGTCGCCGTATCCGGGCGTGCGCGCCGTCGCCAGCCCGCTGGATGATGACGATGTGCCCGTGGAGACGATTCGTGCCTACTTTCTGGGAGTTGGCTGGGCCATTATTGGGACTTTCATGGCCACATTCTTTAATAGCCGCTTTCCTGGTATTGGTAAGTCGCATTTCGCACCACATGATACTCCAATTGAGGGGGTGCCATCAGTGATGTATATAGTTGATTAACTGAAGAGACAGGCCTGGGAAGTGCCGTCATTCAAATCATGCTCTTTCCCTGCGCAAAGACTCTCGAAGCCATCTTACCCGACTGGGGCATCACAGTCTTTGGAACCCGACACTCGCTTAACCCCGGACCCTGGACCTTTAAAGAGCAAATGTACAGTACAATAACCTACAATATAGCTATATACAGCACCAACGCCTATACCATGATTCTTGTCCAGCGCTCTCCCGTCTTTTACGGCCTAGGATTCGTCACTTTTGGCTACCAGTTGCTACTGACGCTCTTTATCCAACTCATGGGCATGGGCTTTGCGGGCTACCTGCGCAGATTCAGCGTGTACCCCGTCAAGGCGCTGTGGCCGACTCTGCTCCCCATCATTGCCATGAACCGAGCGCTGACCAAGCCGGAGCCGCGCGAAAACATCAACGGCTGGACCATTTCGCGGTACCGCTTCTTCTTTGTGTGCGCCGCCGGCATGTTTGTCTACTACTGGATCCCGGGCTACCTCTTCCAGGCGCTCTCGACGTTCAACTGGATGACGTGGATCGCGCCGCAGAACCTGACGCTGGCCATCCTGACGGGCTCGCGGCTCGGCCTGGGCCTGTTCAACCCGCTGACGACGTTTGACTGGAACGTGGCCACGTCGTCGTACGCGGCGCTCTCGCAGCCCTTTTTCGCCACCTGCACCATGTACCTGAGCGCCATTCTCGGCGGCCTCGTCATCCTGGCCATTTACTACTCCAACATGTACAATACGGCGTACCTGCCCATCAACTCGGCCGCCGCGTTTGCCAATGACGGCACCATATACGACGTGAAAAAGGTCGTCGTCGACAACAAGCTCGACGGCGCCAAGCTGCAGGCGTACTCGCTGCCGTTTTACTCGGCCGGCTACGTGCTGACGGTGGGCGCCAACTTTTGCTTCTACCCCGTCTACTTCTTCTACATCATGGTCAATCAGTGGAAGACAATGTCCAAGGCCTACGTCGACTTTTACCGCGGCCTGCGCCACGGCAAGGGCAACTACGAGGACGCCATGGACGTGCACAACCGCACCATGCGCAAGTACAACGAGGTGCCCGACTGGTGGTTCATTGCCATCCTCGCCGTCACCATTGCCCTGTCCGTCGTCTGGATCGAAATCTACCCGCTCGGCATCCCCGTCTGGCTCGTCTTCCTCCTCATCGCCATCAACCTCGTCTTCGCCGTGCCCCTCTCCTTCCTGTCCGCCACGACCGGCACCAACCTCGGCCTCGGCGCCCTCATCCAAATCATCACCGGCTACCTGCTGCCCGACAACCCCAACGCCTTTCTCTTCTCCCAGGCTCTCGGCTCCTGGGCCCTCGCCGGCTACGGCGACAACTACGTGCAGGACCAAAAGATGGCCCACTACTGCAAGATTGCGCCGCGCGCCGTCTTTCGCTCCCAGATTGGCACAATCATCATCACCTGCTTCGTCGCCGTCGGCACCCAAAACTTTATCCTCACCAGCGTCCCGGGGCTCTGCACCGAGCACCAGCCCTCGCAGTTTACCTGCATGGGCGACGGCCACCCCATGTACGCGAGCTCCCTCATGTGGGGTCTGCTCGGCTCCGATCGCATGTTTGGTTCCCTCTACCCGCTCTTCAAGTGGTGTTTCCTCATGGGTTTCGGCATCGCCATGGTGTTTCTCGTCGCCCAGGGCCAGGGCCCCAAATACCTCCCGGGCGTCAGGGAGAAGCTGCGGCAAAAGCTGCGGCCCAACACCTTTGCCATGCTGGACCGCACGCTGTTTCCCTTTATCGCCTCGCTGCTCTGGCTGAATCCCGTCCTCATCATCCAGGGCATCCAGCACTGGGCGCCGTCCAACCTGAGCTACAAGACGCCCGGCTTCATACTGTCGTACGTCTTCATGTACTGGCTCCCGCGCCACCGCCTCGCCTGGTGGGCCAAGTACAACTATGTCCTCTCGGCGGCCTTTACCGCTGGCTTGGCCGTCAGCGCGCTCGTCATGTTCTTCGCCATTGGCTACCATCCGCATCCTCTCAAGTGGTGGGGAAACACGGTGAGCGGCGCGGGCGTCGACGGAAGCAACAAGGGTATTCTGCCGATTCCAGAACGCGGATACTTTGGGCCTGAGAGGGGCACCTTTGTTTAAATGGCAAAGACTGGGTTTTTTCTTTTCTTTTCTTTTCTTTTCTTTTCTCTTCTTTTCTTTTAGTTTTTCTTTTTCTTTTTTTTTTCTTTTTCTTCTTCTTTTTTTTTTTTTATTTTGTTGAGAGGCGTTGGTTCAAAGGTGTTCAATTCGGTAAATGATTTGATGATGACGTGGGTTGGTGTACACCAACAGATCTTTTCGATGCTATACACGAGCACATGTAGTCATTTTGAGTCACATTTGCGTCCATTGTATGTTTTATTGGATACCGAAAAAACCCGAAATGTCGCGGGTGCATTTCAATAGTTTTCATATCAAGGTGGGGAGGGGCGAAGCAGCCTGAGACCAGACCAGACTTTCCCCATGCCAAAGAAAAAGGATCTCCGGCGCAAAAATTGTCTCTGCGAACCTATGCAGCGCTCAAACCATGCTGCACTTTAAACAGCGTCGTAATCTAGTCGTGTGACCAACTGACCGACGATCCTGCCTTCCATATAGAAGAGATCGTACAGAGGTCACTGGACAGATCCGACTTTAGAATCTCGCCTAGTGCAGTCGTCTGAGCTTAAAGTACTGGCCACGCAGAGAATGCGTCGCATTGCCCAACAGCTATAGTATGACATTACAGGTGTTTGTTACAACAGGGCACAATAAAACACGGCGTAGGAAATAATACATAGTACAGCTAAACACAGCGCAGCTGAATATGTCACTTTTAAATTCAAGTCGCGGAAAGCTGTTGTTGTCTCTCCGAAACCTATCGGTGGTAAGCGTAAAATGTCGAAGCTGATTTCATCTTACTAGTGGCCAAAGCGTGAGATTCTCGTGTCCTTTCGAAAGTAGAATTAGGTATTATTATACTGCGTCTTTTGATGCCATTTCCTACTCTGCCATGTCCTACTATCCTGTGTCTTAGTTTTCTTGTGCCTTTGTATGCTTACCGTGTCTTGTATGGAACCCAGCAAGTTTTCTCAGTCAATGGTAGGACCCGACTGAGAAAACGACAGCACATGATTAGCAAATATTTTTATCAACTTATTATACAATACTATAAAGAGACCTATCTTATACTACCTTTAGACAATCACCTGTTTCCTCTGGTTTATACTACATCAACCACCTTCAATCGTTAAACGCAACTCATATCAAAACTACTTCAACATAATTTCAACATTGACTCATCATGAACTTCCATTCATACATCATGTTTACGATTTCCATTTTCGCCTGGAAATCTTGCGCCGCCTCCTTGGCAACCATTCAGCGGAGAGAAAGTGGCACGCGATGCAATGCATATGATCCATGTGTAAACTACTACACTACTGGATCCGCTCAATGCGCCTCGGGATATGAGCGGTCCGTCCTTGAAGCCAAGCATTCTCCCTTGGGCTCATACTGCGAGAGGCCATGCACTGCCAATGAACGGAAACAGTGTTCTGCCAAGATGTGTAGTACTTCCGAGTGCAAGACCTACCCAGCAAACGGTGGTCTTTGTCGGACGGCTTTGCGAAGCTGTGGTGGCACAGCCAAGATGGACGAATCGATTTGCAACTGGGACAAGATGGCACAGCCTGTCATATACGATCGTCAGAGTGGGCTATGTTCTGTGGACAAGACAGTTCGGCAGCGATCAGAGAGTTACACCACAACTGCTGAGATACAGTATCGCTTTCGGGCTGACAATGCTCGAGGGGATACAGTGGATATGCTGTTCACTTGTGCTGGTATCGAGGAGATGGAGATTGACGCTTTCCGACGTTCATCACCCGGTAAAGATTGTCACAAGGTCGGATATTTGGCATTCTTTTGCGATGAAAGTTTGAAAGGCTCTGTTGAGGGGACTCGACAATTTACGACGCAATTCTGCCAACAATTGGGTGGTAGCTATACTTTTGGGCCAATGCCCCAGAAGTGAATTTGTATACAAACTGTGTCTGAGAATTGTAACTAAAAGTAGCGCTTTGCTATAGCAGAGACTAATAGTTTCGCTCTTTTGTATCAAAGAATGAGAACCAGACCTAGCAAATTCGCTCTGCGTGCAAGTACTTGAAACAGTGCCGCCCAGGGATAACATATTATTCGAGAATAGAGAACCGTCAAGCCAACTGGGCTCATTTCAGCGCCGAGTGCACGGATCGACCCTGATAAATCATTGATGCCTTGTCGACTCCACTCCAACAAGGCAGGACCGACTGCGGCTTTTGACGATGTGAAATGACACATCCTAACAACAAACCACAACTTCAAGCAACCCCAATCACGAGAAAACTTTTACTCGCCATTTCACACAAAGAGAACGCAACGGTCCCCCCCCCAAAAAAAAAGGAAAAAAAAAAAACTCTTTCCCACTTACACAGTCTAAACCACGTCTCCCGTCTCCCTACGCTTGCCACACCATGGCCGTGCCCAACTATACATTCGACGCCTCCCTCGCGCGCTTCAACATATCCAAAGCCGCCTTTATCGCCGCCCACCCTCCCATTGCGCGCGTCATGGCCGCCGCCATGGTCTTTCGCCCCAACCCTTCTTCTCCCTCTTCCTCCTCTTCCTCCTCTTCCCCTTCCTCTTCCTCGCCACCGCAGACTCTCCTCCTCTGCCGCGCCGCCACCGACTCGTACCCGCTCAAGTGGGAGATTCCCGGCGGCAGCGTCGACGCCGACGACGCCACCATTCTCGACGCCGTGGCGCGCGAGCTCTGGGAGGAGACGGGCCTGACGGCCGCGCACATGGTCGCGCCGATTGTCATGGTGCCCGAGGAGCCGCTGACCGAGGCGACGCGCGCAGGGCTGGGCATACAGCCGCAGGACGAGGGGCTCGGCGTCGACGCCGACGGCTTGACGGTGACGTTTGAGGAGACGGGCAGGCTGTGGGGCAAAGTGACGGCGCTGGTGACGACGGCGGCGGCGGTGCGTGGTGAGGAAGAGGTGGTGGTGCTGAGGGATGAGGAGCATGGCGAGGCGGCGTGGGTGACGGAGGAGGATGTGCAAAGAGGCGAGCTGCCAGAGGGCGACGGGACGAAGGGGCGCAGGACAATGGACTTTGTGAGTGATGGCGTGCGGAGGGCGATTTTGGATGGGTTTCGTGTGTATGAAAAGAGTCTGGCAAAAGAGAACAATGGAGCATAAAATGTCTAGAGGTGGGAGATGCAACACCAGGCAGAGAGCTTATGCTAACCAGACGGTAAAAGGGTATTTGTTTTCAACAAAGTGAATTATGGGTGAAAAAGCTCTTAATATACATTGTTTAAAAAAACGCTAGGATTCCATGCCTAGATAATAAAGATGATCAAAAAGATTCCCAAAAACGCTGTCTATGCTGCCACGGGCCTCTACATTCTCTTGGCCCCCATCTCCTCATTACCATAATCATCCCAATCCTCGTCCCGTCCACCGCTCAGCCGCCGTCCCAGCCAGAGACCCAGCGCCGTCACAGCGCTGCCCGTCAAAAACCATCCCTCAAACCAGCCGTCCACAAACACGGGACTCAGCGCGCCCTTGAGCACGCCGCCCACCGCCGAGCGCGCCTCGAGCGGCAGCTGGCTGCGCATCAGCAGCGACGCGCTAATCATGTACGTTGCCGCGACCTGCCCGACGACGAGCGCGAGGTTGGCCTGCGCGTGGCGCAGCAGCCCGGGTGTCCACCGCGCAAACAGGTGGAACGTCTGCAGCGCGCTGTTTGCGCTCGCGAGCAGGAGCACGCCCGACAGGACGAAGCTGATGATGCGCGCCCAGGCCGTCTGGTCGAGCGTCGGGTCCCAGTGCAGCGCGAGCAGGCCCAGGAAGCGGTTGATGGGGTCGCTGCTGGAGAAGCTGGCCGAGGGCGCGCGGAAGCGGCGCAGCGTGGTGAGGGTGGTGGCGGCGACGCGGTACACGCAGTAGCACGCGAACAGAGACGACGGCACGAGGCACATGCGGCCCCAGGCCGTGGCGGCGCGCGAGTCGGCCGCGCGGCGCCCGCGCACGAGGGCCAGGCTCGATGCCAGGTTGGCTTCCATCGTCTCCAGCCCGGCAATGTCGACACGCAGGCTGCGCATCTCGGCCTCCTCGGCAGACAAGCCAGCGCCGGCGGCGCCGCGAAGAGAGCCCATCATCTTGCCCACGAGCCCCGTGGCGGCTTTCGCTTCGGCGGCGGCGGCGGTGGAGGTGGAGCGTGGTAGGTCCGCGGCGGCCTTGCGTTCGAGCATCTGCAGGCGGTGACGTTTCGTCACGAGCATCTCGCTGGTGGCGTCGAGGCCCGTCTGCTTGCGGTTGACGTCGGCATCGGTGACGGGGCGGCGGCGGCGGTCGGTAACGGAAGTCCAGGTGTGCCATGGCGCGGACACGGAGGCGAAGCCAGCGAGCAGGCCCATGAGCGAGATGCCGACAACACCGATGCGCTCCAGACAGCCGCGAGTGAGCATCTGCAGCGGCGCCTCATCGTCGTCGTTGTTGAAAGCAGAAGAAGAAGGAGAAGAAGAAGCCCCGCTCGCGCCGCCGCGCGGCCAGTCCTCGACAGCCGTCGATGGCACAGCGCTGCCGAGCTTCCAAAACGCAAACAGCCAGCACGAAAAGAGCACAGTCTGCATGAGCCACGCGCGCTTGGGCAGTCTGCTACCGCCGCCACCGCCGGCGCTCGGTGCGCTTCTTCTTCGCCCCAGACTCCACCCGGCGCCATTGACGAGCGACTTGCACTCTAGCCAGGGCACGACGCCGACCAGCAGGAGCAGCAGCGCGGGGACGACGATGCGCAGAGCGAGCCCGCGGCCGGGCCTCGCGCCGACGTCGAGAATCTCGGCGAGGATAAGGGCGCCGAGCGTGG